>NW_027494935.1:0-284732 GCF_021521415.1 Bidens hawaiensis
GGTTCATCAAAGTCGGTGGTGCTGGTGAGGTATAAGGAAATATCATTTTTATAGCAGGTGTATGATATCTGTAGGGGATCATGGTTTGTTATATTTTAAAATTTTAGTAGGATAGCTATTATATTTATAATTTGATAAACCATTCTCTTTCCTATGTATTTTCTTGGGAGTAGTGTTTATTTTTAAACAATGGAAGTGGAAAGATGAATAGTCTTACTTCACTTTAATGTTAGAAACCGATATACGAGATAAAGATTCAGCCTAAATCGAGAAGTATTGTGTTCCCTTGAGATGGACGTACATCATACTTTCCACAGCTCCTTTCTAGGCCTTGAATTTACACTCGGTCTGTGATTATACAACAAGGTTTAGTTTGGGCTCGTTAGAACGTCCTTGCATTCCCATTTACAGGAAACATCAGTTCTTCATCCGATATGAGACGACTGTTTCAACATCTTTCGTTTTTCACAATTTGTCATAAAATAACATTTTTCAATAGAAGGAATCAGAATATAGAATATTAGTACTTAAGGCCAAATAAAATATTTTATTTGTTATGGTCAGGTGCAATATTAATTAAGATAAAATATAATATTATTATTCATAAAATACAAATTTAAAATTAATATTTATTATAATCGAGTATAATATTCGTTACACGGAGACTTAGTATTATCGACAGTACAGTACGTACACGTATTCGTACACCTTGTTCCAGATAAGCACGTATATGTGTTATATAAATATACGTACTCAGTATTACTTTTTATACACATGTGTTGCCCTTTTTACCTACCCGTACATTTCGTGACTTCTCCCCGAATTCCTTCGTACAATCAAGTCTGTTATTATGTTCTTGACCACAAAAACTCACTTGCCCTACAAGTTCATCCCGGCATCCATCAGTATATAATATTAAATTATTATTTATTTTCCCAGTGTTAATTGAACCTACGGTTATATTTTAGGTATCCTTAGGGATAACCTAATTCTTTATAACCAATGGCTCTGATACCAACTTCTGTCACACCCTGTTGAGCGATTTGAGGAAGCGTAAAAATGGAAATTTAACAGACACCTCCGGTATCAACCACATTGTTTATAAAGAACAATATGAACTAGTTTACAATATTTTACATCGATCTAACTTTTTTTTACAACTACATCGATCTAACTTTAATGTCTTCCTAAATCCAACGTGTTAAGCGACTTTACTTCTTACTAGCACACTTGCATCAATTCACCCAGCATTGATCACAAGTCAAACACGTAGCACATTGACTTTCTAGTCAAAGTATGGTATACCTGAAAAATATGTTAAAACGGGTCAACTACAAATAGTTGGTGAGTTTCACGATTTTGAAGAAATCAGTTGCGCGTACAACAATCACAGATTGTAAATACGTAAGTATGTATGTATGTACGTTCACAAGTATCTTTGTTTGTATGTTTATGATGTAATTATGCTAAGCTATAGTAACACCTTAACTATTGTAAGGCCCCGTTACCGGTTGCCCTACTTTCGTGTTGGATTTACTCATAAACACAGTTCTAAATATAAGAGTTAATTAAAACATTTACGCGGAATATAAAACTTTCATAAAACATTACATAATTCATAAGTTGTCTCAAAACATCCATTGTCTTTCAACATTAAAGCATTAAAATTAAAACATCATAAGTCTTCAGATGCCAGACTCTTATTCATTGCCACGTGTCTCCTCAAGCGAGCTGTCTCATCCTACTCACCTGCGTGCATACTAAAAGTCAGCTACGCTGAGTGAGTTCTAGTTAATCATACACTATACAATACAAATAAACTTATATTCTTTCATTCATACTTTCATACTTTCATACTTTCATTCTTTCTTTTGTATTAACTTACCTTCATATCTTACGTTATAAAGAGCATTACGCCCTACATTCCTCGAGTATTATTAGGGCTCGGTACCCTCCTTCCTCGAGTATTATTAGGGCTCGGTACCCTCCTTCCTCGAGTATTATTAGGGCTCGGTACCCTCTTTCCACGAGTATTATTAGGGCTCGGTTTCCCTCTTTCCACGAGTATTATTAGGGCTCGGTTTCCCTCTTTCCTCGAATATTAGTAGGGTTCGGTTCCCTAGTTCTCGAATATTAGTAGGGTTCGATTCCCTCTTCGTTACCATACAATCATACATCATACCTTGAGTATTATTAGGGCTCGGTACCCTTTTCGTAACCATACAACCATCCTTTCCTTCTTTTATTAACTTTATCACATTCATACACATAAGCATACATATCATACTTACCTTATACTTAGCGTTACAACTTGACAGTACGTGCAATATCTGAAGATCGTTCACGTACCATCAAGCAATCATTCATACATATCACATCATTCACATAAGGCATACACTTATCTCTTAGGATAAGCGTATTAACAAACATATCGAGTATGCACACAGCCCCGAAAACATAACACATAAATGGGGCTAGAAACTCACCTGAACACGGTTACGTTCACCGTTAATCGTAATCCCTTTCTTCAGTTGTGCACGGCTGACTGTATAACAAGTATACGTATCAATTAACTATCACTTCTCATAATGTATTTCTATCTTTATATGACCCACAACGAACGGGGGTCCGGGGGCAGCGCCCCTGGCAGCGGGGTCTTGGGGCGGCAGCCCCTAGCAGGGTCCAAGGGGCAGAGCCCCTGGCTGGGGTTGAGCTTGACTTTAGGTGAAGTTAACCCTCGGGCGAACTTAGCTCTAGGCGAAGTTAACCTTAGGTGAACTTAGCTTTAGGCGAAGTTACCAGCTAGGCGAACTTAGCTTTACAGCGAAGTTGCCATCAGGCGAACTTGGCTTCAGGCGAAGTTGTCATCAGGCGAACTTGGCCTCAGGCGAAGTTACCAGTTAGGCGAACTTAACTTTACAGCGAAGTTGCCATCAGGCGAACTTAGCTTGCAGGCGAAGTTCATCAGGCGAGAACTTAGCTTGCAGGCGAAGTTCATCGCTTTGAAGGCGAAGTTGCCCAGTTGCAGGCGAAGTTGTCCAGATCAGCCGCTGTTCGGTTTCTGACCAGCATTTCGAGCGATTTTAACACCCTTGCTATGGTTCAACATCACCCACTACGCTTCCCGACCATTTTCGGTCGCTTATACACTAAAAAGCTTGGATCTTTAAACTTCAAAGATCAAGAATCATACCTTTTTGAGCTTGTTAGGATCTTGTTCAACTTGTTAACACACTAATCGCTCTCTCTCTCTCTCTCTCTTGAATCTGCCTGGTTCTTCCCTTGGTCCGGCCGGCGAAGTGTGGTGTGTGGTGTGTGTGTTTTTCTTTTTGGAGTATTAGAAAATGAAAGGAATGAAAGATATCTTGGGTTTAGGGGATATTTATATCCCTTAGATCCCATTCTCATTTAACCCATCTCAATTAATCTAAGTCCATGATCCGCTCCTTACCCGAAATTAATTAATAACGCGAAATCACTAAACATAGCTTTCTTTATTCATCATTAAAATTTTAGGATGTTACAACTATCTGTGCTGCGTGCATCGATTTCCCACGCCCAATTAACAACTATGGCTCCCCTTCCACTACAACATGCCCAGGTAGCTATGTCTAACACTACATAGCCTGTTTGTATAAATATGGTCATGTGCTAATAGCGCAATGTGACACGGCAACCAGGCCGATTCCATTTGGGTTTGTCAAACCAATAGTACTATTCACAAGCCACCAGCTCGAAGTTAATCACTGTGTTCATGGGGACTTTCGTGTGTTATCACTTAGATAATTCCCATCATCAAACAATTCATAGTATATAGATATGTATCAACATGTTTTTCACCCCAAAAGTTCGTAAAACAATTTAAAGTGGGGTCATGAAACTCACGGTTTAATAGGGATTCAGTACAACGTCAGCTTGTATTTCGTTTGACTCGTATCACTAACCCCTATAATCAATATTATAATACAATTAATATTTTAATATTATTATAATCATTATGCTAGACTGGGCTATATAACTAATCTGGGTATAGCTGGTACACCTAGAAAGTGTCACTAGGCTTAAATTGTGATGTTGTCCAATGTCTAATACTCAAAACCGAACATGGCTCAGTCTCCCGTTTTCCCTGCTGGGCCAAGTTGTTCGTTTATGCGTTCAAAAAATAGTTATGGGGATGTAAGCTTGGGTAAATGTGTTGGTCGATAAAATTATTAAGTTATAAAGATAGATCACATATTGAGGTTCTGGATTCGCCATGGGGCTCGTTTCCGTTTATTCAGTTTGATTTGGAGAAAATGCGCACTATTTATCCAAACTGTCTGGATTTCTCATAAAAAGTTTGTTTTTACTTAATTAATCCAAAAATATGATTTTTGATCACTCGTGGTGTTCTGATATTCCCGCAGGTTCGTTAATCGCAAACATGCAGGTTTTTATCAGAATTGAATTTGTTTAATTTTCAAATTAGCATAATTAATTAATCGTTAATCATCAAATTATGAGAATTTAGTCACTTATAAAATATGTATATTTTAATAAAAATATTTCTGAAATTATTTACTGATTTATTTATTTATAAAAATTCATTTTATCAGCTATATTTAGCCTGAAAATCATCCGTTTATTCCAAACGATTTCTAAAAATTCCACAAAACCTCCTGGATGTTCAAATTATATCCCAAAAGCATTTGTATCAATTCCATAATGTAACAACCTTGTTCAATATTCTTTTTGGGCCAAATTCGGCTATAAAAACTCATATGAACGCAAATGCATAAAGCCTACTTAGGCTTTTCCAAATGCTCCCAAATTTGATGTGTGATCAAAATATACCAAATCTGAATTCACCAAAAATATTTATAATTTTTTAAGCATATTAACTATTTTTCCCCAAATAAACGTCCAAATTCAGCAATAAATTCGCCAAATATTCTCGGATGGTCGAAACATTACCAACTTTGAACAGGGACTCAATGATATGGTTCCTGATGTCCCTGAAAATTTTCATTACCTAACAATATGCACATCATAATCGAATCCTAAACAGCCCGTAATCGAGTGTTTTCGTATTACCTTAGCAGTTTCGGTTCGTATTCGCCTTTCTAATCAAGTTTTCGGGTTCTTGTGCTTCTATGCAAGTTAGATACATGTCCTATATCACAAACCAAGCAAGTTTCATCAACAAAACAGCCCCTAACTTAGGGTTTCGGTTAGGGTATAAAACCGAACTTTTGAACCGTAAAAACGCCGTTTAAACCCTCTAATCTGTGTTTATGGCCAAAAAAGAGTATGATTCCGATTCCAAACCATGTGTATGATCAAAATATGTTTTTGGACCATGTTTAAGATTTTTACATGGTTAGAAATGATTTTTGGTAATCAAACTATGTTTATATGGGATTAAATATGATTAATTAAGCTAAAAATTCATAAAATGAACAAACTTACTTACGTTTTTGCTTAACTTGATGAAAAAGGGTTTGATGATCCAGAAGCTATGAGAAATAGGTGGTAAAAATATCTCCCAATTAGTTTAAATAACAAAAATATATATATATCTATGCCTTAATCAAAGTTGGCAGCCGGGAATGATTTTGGGCCTCCTTTGGGCCGATTTGGCCCAAGTTGCTGAATTTGTAAGTCCAAACATGAAATGCCGAGTCCAAATTTATTTCGGGTTCGGATTTTGGCGCGAAAAATATATCGGGTGCGTCAAACAGTGAGAAAACGAGTGTTTTTCGACTATTTTTGTGTAAATTTATAAAAACATACTATACGTTTGTAAAAATTGAAAATATTTTCATGGATTGCTTAAAACATTCCCACCAAGTGTTTGGTAAGTGTTTTTCGGCTTAACGGATGATACAATGCTTGGTTTGCAACTATCTTTTGCTTTTAAATCCATAGCTGGTAGTTAAACGAGCATGTTTTCGTTTAACTTGTTTGCTATGGAACTAAGGCCATTAAACGTATATCACTTATAGATGGGCCCCCCGAGATAAGTGGATCATAACCAGACTCGTTTGGTTAATCGTTCGTTCGTTACGTAATAAGCGTTTATTCGCTTAATCAGTAAATACGTATTGAGGTGTACCTGGTTTTGTCTCAAATTTCACATTTTAATTTTGTTTTAAAAACATATTTTGGAATTTTCAAATTATATCAGATTTTAAAACAAACATGTCTTTAAAAAAAATGATCATTTTGACTCACAAACTGATTAAACACTTTCAATGTTTCATTCAAACAGGTACATTCACCATGAGTAAATGATATTCACTTAAGCACATACACACAAAGTTGAATCAATTATCAAAACAAAGTTTCTATCAAAGCACTTGATTCAGTCTTAGACTTAAACTGTAATTTTCACCACACGAACAGATATGCATAATCAAACAATAAATCACACACATCACAAGCATCAAACAAAGCAATCATCAAGCATACAAACAAGTTCGCATATTCAAAACAAATTAAACACATAGAAATTAGTCTTTTAAGCACTTAAACGCATATCATCAATCAGACCTCATCTGCATTTACCATACCTAAGGCTTTTAAAAGAAAATTGAATCTGGTTTTATCCAGTGGTTTGGTGAACAAGTCAGCCAAATTGTCAGTTGTTTAAACTCTTCTCATTTCTATTAAGCCCTTTTCATTACAGTCTCTAATGAAATGATGTCTGATTTCAATGTGTTTTGTTTTGGAATGATGAACTGGATTTTTAACTATGAACAATGCAGCAGTATTATCAATGAACCTAGGAGTGTTAAGAAAATTAAGACCATAATCTAGCAGTTGATTTTGGAACCATAGGACCTGTGCACAGCAAGCAGATTTAGTAATGTATTCAGCTTCAGCAGTTGAAATGGACACTGTAGTTTACTTCTTGCACTACAAAGACAACGGTCTGTTTCCCAAAAACTGACACCCACCTAAAGTTGACTTTCTGCTCATGTTGCTACCATCATAGTCACTGTCTGTAAATGCCATCAAGTCAAATGATCTGTTCTTTGGATACCATATTCCAAGATCAGGCTTTCCCTTGAGTTATCTGAATATTCTTTTCACTGCTAGCATATTGGAATCCTTTAGATTTGCTTAAAATCTTGCACATACACATACTGCAAACATGATATCCGGCCTTGATGTGGTTAGGTACATGAGTGATCCAATCTTAGCTCTGTATTCATGCTAATCCACTGGTTCCCCCTTTTCATCAACTACCATCTTCTCATGAGTGTCTATAGGATAGACACTGTCTTCAGGTCATGGCATTTGAATTTGGTTAGAACATCTTAAACGTACTTGGACTGGTTTATAAATATTCCTTAAGATTTTTGTTGCACTTGCAATCCAAGAAAGAAGTTCATTTCACCAATGGAGTTCATTTTGTACTTGGTTTTCATCACACCTTAAAAATCTGTCCACATCTACTCAATAGTTGATTTAAAAATAATGTCATCCACATAGACTTGAACCAATAGCAGATCTTTCTTCTGTCTCTTGTAAAACAATGTTTTTTCTATTGCTCCTCTACAGAAACCATTAACCAACAAATGATTGGAAAGCTCATCATACCAAGCTCTTAGAGCTTAATGTAGTCCATACAATGCCTTGCTTAACTTATACACTTTGTTGGGATAATTTGGATCTTCAAATCCAAGAGGTTGAGCAACATATACTTCTTCATCAATCTTTCCATTCAAGAATGCAGAATTCACATCCAATTGATAGACTTTGATGTTCATGGAAGCTGCATATGCCAGAAATATCCTAGTAGCCTCCAGTCATGCCACTTGAGCAAACACCTCTTCAAAATCTATTCCTTCTTCTTGTAGACATCCTAGAGCTTCCAGTCTTGCTTTGTTCTTCACAACAATGCCTCTCTTGTGACATTCGTGGCAAAACCAGATACACCTCAGTACTTACAAATCGAATAAGTGTTTAACCGGTTATTGCGTAACGATCAAACGAATAACCGAACGGGTCTGGTTATGACCCATATATCTCGATGGGCATTTATAAGTGATATACATTTAATATAAGCCAACATATTAGTATTATGGCCTTAGCACGATAGCAAAATAGTTAAACGAAAACATGCTCGTTACAAAACAAGCATTGTATCATCCGTTAAGCCGAAACAGACTTACAAAACACTTACTTGGGATTTTTTAAGCGATCCGTGAAAATATTTTTGATATTTATAACTAAATAGTATGTTTTTATATATTTACACAAAAATGGCCGAAAACGCTCGTTTTTGCATTGTTGGACGTACCCGATATATTTTTCTCGCCAAAAACCAAACCCAAAATAAACTTGGACTCGGTATTTCACGTTCCAGCATGCAAAACGAGACTAATAGGCAAAAATAGGGCCCAAAAAGTCTAGCCCGCCAAAGTGGACCAAAAACCTATTATTATTATTATTATTATTATTATTATTATTATTATTATTATTTCTTACTTTGTATTAAGCAAACCAAGTTTTTTTCACTTGACCTTCTTGCAACTTCTGGACTAGAACCTGCTGCTCTTCAAGAAAATATCCAAACCATAAGGTAAATTAGCAAGTTTAATCAATCTTACTTGTTTAATCATGTTTAAACACATAAGAACATAGTTTGATAACCAAAAACCACTTCTAAACATGCAAAACCCCTAAAACTGGTCCAAAAATATATTTTGATCATACACATGACTAGGAATCTGAAATGATATCTTTTTTGGCCATCAACACGGATTCGAGGGTTTAAACGACGTTATTACCGTTCAAAAGTTCGGTTTAGGACCTTAATCGAAACCCTAACTTTCAGGGCTGGTCTCTTGATGATACATGCTTGTCTTGTGATATAGGACCTGTACTTAGCTTATATAGAAGCACAAGAACCCGGAAATTGGATTAAGAGAGCGAAAACGGGCGAAAACCGCAATGGTAATGCCCAAATGCTCGATTACGGGCTGTTTAGGTTAAGGTTGTGATGTGCATATTATTAGGTCATGAGACTTTGCAGGACCATTATGGACCATATCTTTGAGTCCCTGTCCAAATTTGGTAATTTTTCGACTATCCCAGAATATTTGGGACGTTTATTTGGGAAAAATACTTAAAATGCTTGAAAAATTATGAAACTTTGTGGGGAACTCAAATTTGGTATATTTAATCACATATGAAATTTGGGGTCATTTTGAAAACCCTAAGTATGTTTTGTGTATTCGCGTTTATTCGAATTTTCATAATGGTTTTTGGCTCGAAAAAGGCATTTGGCTTGATTGTTAACTTTTGGAATTGTTACAAGCTGTTTTGGGATATATTTTGTTCACTCAGGAATTTTGTCGGAATTTTTGGAAATCGTTTGGTATAAACGGACCTATTTTCGGGTTAAATATAGCAGATAAAATGATTTTTTATAAAATAATAAATTAGAAAATAGTTCCAAAAATATTTTTATAAAAATCTAAATATATTAATTGATAAGTGGCTAAATTTTCATAATTTAGTGATTAATGGATAATTAATTATGCTAATTTGAAGATTAAACAAATTCAATTATAACGAAATCTGACGACTTCGTTATAAACGAACCTATTGAAATATCATAACATCAAAAGTAATCAGAAACCATATTTTCGGGTTAATTAAGTTAAAACGAACTTTTTGTCAGAAAACGAACTTTTTCTCCAAACCAAACTAAATAAACAGAAACGAGCCCTGTAGCGAATCCAGAACCCTAAATTGTGATCTTTCTTTATAAATTAATCATTTTGTCAACCAACACGTTTACCTAAGTTTACATCCCCATAACTGTTTTCCAAACGTGTAAACAAGCAACTTGGCCCAGTTGCTGAAACGGGAAAACTAAGCCAAGTTTGATTTTAAACATTAGACATTAAACAACATCACAATCTACGCCTATTGACACTTTCTAGGTCGTACAGCCACACCCAGACTGGCTATACAGCCCAGCTTAGTATAAAGATTATAAAAATATTAAAATATTAATTTTATTATAATGTTGACTATAGGGACTAAGTTATAGCAAGGGAAACGAACCCCGAGCTGACCTCGCACTGAGTGCCTACAAAATCGTGAGTTTCATGACCCCACTCTTTAAACCATTTTACGAACTTTTTGGGCGAAAAGCATTTTTATATACGTTATCTATCTGAAATTGGTTTAGGATATAAATTATCTGAACATTTATACATGAAAAGTCCCTACAAACATATTGATTGACTACGTTCTGAGGAAAGGTGATTAGTATTGTTGATTGATATATTAAATGGAGATAGTACAAATGATAAAACGTAATGAAATTACACTTGAGAACTTGTTTATACAAACACGTTATGTAATGTTAAACATAACTAATTCGGGAAACAATGTGGTCTGTAATGAGCATGGGGATAACGTGGTCTGTGATGAGCATGGGGCTATTGTGGGCTGAAAGGGAGCCACAATATTAACGAACTAAAGTTGAGTATGGCCTATGAGCCAAGTTCTGCTGCAACTTAACAAACTAAAGTTGAGTATGGCCTATTAGCCAAGTTCTGCTACAACTTAACAAACTAAAGTTACGTATGGCCTATGAGCCCAGTTCTGCTGTAACTTAATAAACTAAAGTTGAGTATGGCCTATGAGCCAAGTTCTGCTGCAACTAAACAAACTAACTTGATTATGGCATGAATGCCAAGAAAATAATGTGATTATGCATATTGTGGGTGGAAGGGAAGCCACAGTGATTGATGATACGTGAGATGTACTATACCTGTACATATATAAATTATGTGTAATGGTTGACCTTAAGTGAATTCTTCTTATGTTATATTCAACATTCTGTCTAGATCGGCTCGAGTAACTTTAATTTCACCCTGTGACACATGGCAAAATAAAAAGTATTATTATATTCCACAATCGAGATTAAGACATGTTTAGGCCGGGTTAAGTGAGAAATTAAGACCATAAGTTAAGATATTATTTTATTCTAAGAATGTAGATAATATATGTAAAGGAATGCACGTGAGAAGTCAGACCGAATAAGGAAATTTTGGTGATAAGTTAGAAGAAACAAACATTTTCGGTAAAACGTGCGAATATTCAACCCGATATTCGAGAAAATATCTGTGGGTGGATTCAATTGAATATTGTAGAGGATTGAAAACCGAGAACGAAGGAGAAAACGTGACTCAATTCTGAGTTATAACGAAGCGGGAAAATGCAAATTAGTATTTTTGAACACGGTCGTTAAAGCATGTGTACCGATAAGTTTTGCAAAAGTTAATATTATCGTCGTATTTTGAGGTTTGTTATGTGGATAAAATATATCGAATAGACACCATAAGTTTGGATGGATTGTTTTTGGGAAAAAAAAGTTAAACTAGTTTTATTAAGTTTTGGAGTAACACGGAACCGACACCGAAACTAGAAAACGATCGATAATCATTTATTAGCGGAAATAATAAGTTAACGAGTCAAATTTAAGTCGGGAACGGAAAAAATATTTTGACGAAATGTATTTGAAAAATACAACGCCACTTGAAGTAGCGGGATCGTGGAAGCGAGAACCGAAACACAATCGTGAAACTCGTTTAAAACCGCACCTATATAAGTGGGCTACCCCCAATTTTCACTCATTATTGATCAT
Organism: Bidens hawaiensis; assembly: GCF_021521415.1. Lineage (NCBI taxonomy): Eukaryota > Viridiplantae > Streptophyta > Magnoliopsida > Asterales > Asteraceae > Bidens > Bidens hawaiensis. Next base: position 11,654 of record NW_027494935.1, read on the forward strand.
AAAATCTGCATTATTAGAGAGAGAGAGAGAGGGTAGAGAGAGGTTAAAGAATTCTGGCAAGGTGGCCGGCGGCGGTCCAGTGGTGGTGCGCGGCGGCCGGTGGTGGTCCGGCGCGGTGGTCCGGTGGCGGCCGAAGCCCGCCTTCTACACGGAACCATTTTTCGACGTCCCGAACGCGATGGAAAGCTCCGATCGTCCTAATTTTGAGCTTAAATTTGATAAAAACGCGTTTTAAAGTCTGGAGAGATTGTATATGTTTTGAATGTCTGTAAAGATCATTCCAACTAAAGATCTAACGGTCCGATCATCTTGATTTTTTTACAGATGGTTCATAACCCATAGATAATCAATTTGAACAGTGGAGATGAGGATCGGAGAATTTTAAGTTGGGTTTCTAGGCTCGTTTTCGGACTCCGTTCGCTGGGCGGATATTGAAAACATAGCTTTAAAGACATGCAGATTCCCAGAGATCCGACCGTCGGAGCGGGCTGAAATTTTCGGTGAGCTTTCCTAACACATAGATCTTTGATTCCACCAAAGGAATCGATGAGCAGATGTGTGGATGGTGAGTTATAAGCTTTGTAAGTTACTTGTCAGATTTCATAACGAACGCGTTGGTGTATCCGGATAGCATTGCATGCGGATTTTGAGCCGATTTCTAAACTCGAACCTTACGCGAGGAGGTTTATATTTTATATCGTTAAGTGTTGAGAAAGTTATATAACGAGAGATTAAAATAAATATCGTTATCAGAAATAACTTGGACAGTGAAAAGATTATTAATAATTAATTAGAAAACCGTTAGCTAACGTCGAGTGTTAAAAACGGCATAATTGAGACTTGGACAATTTCGTGTAAATTTACGACATAAATATATATATATATATATATATACATAATATTTGGACAAAATAATTTATTCAGATAATCGGTTAATTTAATAAAAGGTTATTATGGTTTTAAAAGAAATATATATAATTTTTATTAAATAACGTCCATATTTAGTTTCGAGAAATGTATTGGTTATACAACGATTGTTTGAAACTAAGTTTATAATTATACGATATTTTGAAACATCCGATTCGGTTATGATTTTCTAAAACGATAGAATTTCGTAATTTAATCATTACAATTATGATAAATAAGACACGTGAGGATAAACGAGTTAAGTTAGGATACGTTCCTACTTGTATATGTGTTATGTGTTAATATATTTTGTATTAAACATAGGAATCCAGTTATCATTGGATGACTGTTACTAACATCTTGCATCAACTGGTTGTGTATCATCTCGTTTGTGTTAATGTGCTGAGACAAAGGTGAGTTTCTCATAAATCCCCACTGTTTTGACACATTTAAATGATTGTATAAATGTTTTGGGGGAAGAACACGTTTCATGGATTGCATTTTATTTTTAAAACGTATTAAATGGGATGAGTTAAATTAGACTGGCGTGAAATAGTTAGGTAAGGAAACAACAGCCTAAATATAGTAGTATGAACGCTAAGGTGAGGAAACAACCGCCCGGTCGTTATAACCGTTAACCTTGTATTCGGACGTAGAAATATTGATAGATCTATCGGGGTGACGCCCTGCCTGCCGACCAGTCGCTCTGGTTAAATGTTGGGCGAAAATATTTTGAGTATGGTATGTGTCGGGTTATTGATTTAATAGTCGTATTCTTTGAGAAAGTTGTGATTAATGTTAATATTTTGAGTATGGTATGCGTCATATTCTTAGCTAGCTTACGACTAATACGGTTTGTTTAAATAAATAAAATGTTAATATTACAAACTTTGAGAAAGTTGTGATTAATGGTTACCTTCATAAGAATTCGAAGTGAATTTTGTGTGAATATCAATTGTCACACTTTGGATTAAAATGTTATATTCATAAGCTTTCGCAATTAAAACGAAAGTTGACTTCGGTCCATATGGGTGAAGTGGTAATTATGGAAATAATTAAACAAAAAAAAGCTTTGTTTAAATGAAATAAAAATGAATTAAAATGCAAGATTTAAAGTTAAAAATGATATTCTCATTGATTAAAATGAAGAAATAATTGATGTAAAAGTCGAAAGCTATTACATCATGGTTTTTAAATTGAGAACTCACCAACCTTTGTGTTGAAAAAATTTTTAAACGTGTTTTTTAGGTAAATGAAAAATGAACGCTTCGTGAAGATGATGTGGGAAAAACAAGTGTGTAATACTTGAATGTTGGACTTCTATTTTAAACGAAATGTGCACTCTGACATGTGTACTTTATGACATTTTATAACGAATAAAATTCCAACTTCTATGTGAATATAATGTGCTTGAATACTGATGGCTAAACGGGGTCAGTCACCGCCCAAATTCGTTAACTAACGCTTTGTTCCAGAGTGACTTTAATGGAGAGAAAGGAAAGGATTTGAAAGGAAATTAAGAAAATTGGTGTTCCATAGTTATTTTTTAAAGAGAGAATAGAAAGGAAAAGGTGGGGTTTACAGTTTTATTTTCTTTCCATCCAAATTGGAAGGAATTGGTGAGAAAGGAAAACATAAACATCACGTTACAATTTTACCCTCGTCAGACGGCGGGATTATCTCCCACATCCCGCCAGTTTTCAACCCTTCTTCCATCTTCGATCATCTCTCCCATCATAATTCTCCCAATTCTCACTTCTTGTTTGCGCATAACCAGTCAATTACTGGAAAGCAAGCATCGAATCATCTACCTGGAATCATCTTCTATTTTTGTCTCAAATTAGGTTAAGGTTCTTCTGAATTAATTTCTTCCCTATTTTCCCCTAGTTATGGTTCTTAAATCACCAAATCTTCTACAAATAATATATTAACTTTGCCCTGGTTACGGTTCTTTAAAGGTAAGATCATTATATTTTTTTGATGTTGTAACCAAAAATCTTTAATTGGATATAATGTGCCCTAGCTATGCCAAAATTTTATTTCATATATTTATATAGCCTCTATTTATAAACTACACAGAAAGATAAGTGAGTAAACATGTACAAGTGAATCCTAAGATAATTTCATATAACAAGAATGTGTTGTGTTAAGTAACAATTTCTAATCAAATAACAATTTTCAACAGCAAGTACAATTAAATGGATAATCAGATACACTAGACAATTGAATTTGTGCAAGCTAGACAATTGCAAGTAGCTAACCTGATTTGCGTTTTGGCGGTTTTCGTTGCAACACATCGACTGTTAACTAGAAATCGTGCTAATTTACCTACTAGAGATGTGATTTTACAAAGACGATATGTACGAGAAGAGATGTTACATGACCTTATAAAGGGCGGTAAATGTCGTGACCTTATCCGGATGAGTGAGAAAGCTTTTATGGCATTGTGCAATATCTTAAAGCGTGATGGTGGACTTCTACCTACTCAGCGTATGTCTGTTGAAGAGCAAGTTGCAAGTTTTTTTGCATATTGTAGGTAATAATTTGAGAAATCGGTCTGCCTCTTGGCTATACCGTCGTTCTACATCAACAACTAGTCGGTGCCTCTGTAAAGTTTTGTGAGCGATTATATCATTAGAAGGTCGTTATTCAACAACCTAAAGGTGATATTGTCCTAAAAGAAATTCAGGAAAAAAATAGATTTTATCCTTTTTTTAAGGATTGTATTGGTGCAATTGATGGAACTCATGTTCGCATCAAAGTACCTAATAAGGACGCCCCTAGATATCGTGGTCGTAAGGGATACCCGATGATAAATGTACCAGCTGCTTGTACATTTGATTTAAAAGTTACATATGTGCTAAGTGGATGGGAGGGTACATCATCAGACTCTAGAATTATAAAGAATGCGTTTACTAGAGATGATAAACTAGTAATTCCGTCGGGTAATCTGAAATTAAATTTTTAATTAATTGTGTAAGTATTTGTTATAATACTAATTACAATCTATTTATAGGTAGATATTGTTTAGTAGACGCGGGTTTACCTCATACGAGTACCCTAATGACACTATATAGAGGTGTTAGGTATCATTTGAAAGAGTACTCAACTCGTGCCCTGAGAATGCAAAGGATGTTGTTTAACCTTCGTCATGCATCATTACGCAACACAATTGAACGGGCATTTGGTGTCCTAAAAAAGAGGTTACCTATTATTAGAAGTACAACAGAACCATTTTACACTTGCGAGACACAATCTGACATCTTTTTGGCATGTTGTATTTTACACAACTTTTTACTAGAGGAAGATCGTGACAAAGAACTTGAAGATGAGGTCACACAAGAGGGGTTAAATGGACCATATGAGGAAGAACGTCAAAATACAAGAGACATACGTGAGGGAAATACCGAATACGAACAACTAAGGAACTCAATTGCAACTAACATGTGGACTAACTATATGATGTATCCGAACAATGAAATAGACATGTCAAATTAGTTTTAGAGTAGTGCATTTAGTATTTCATTTTGATATTGTAACGAATGTTATGGTTTCAATTAATTGTTGATTTGGTTCTTTTTTAACTCGTATATGCATATAATTCTATTTTGTATAAGCGACCACTTATAATTATATGGGTGAATTTTATTTCTATTACCTTGTAGAAAGTTGGTTGATGAAGTGCTGAAACTGCAGGTCAAAAATATATACAGCACCTGCTGCATATGACTACTTGCTGCATATGACTTTGCAATGCTTGGACCATTTTGACTTTTGGTATCTTCTAAAACCCTTATAATATGTTTTGAAAGCAACACCTCCTAGAATGATTGTAGATGATGCTAGAATGATTGACTTTTTTTACTTAACTAGCAAATATGGCAGTGGGTTATTTGTATAAAGACCCAATGGGTTCAAACCTTCTTAAACTGTTGACTTGTAGCTAGTGTGGCACGCTTAGCCTTTAATTCTCTCTTTCTTTTAGCTTTCTGTTGTCACATCATACAATCACAAAGGATAACCCCAACTAATCATGTATCAACACAAATTTCTTAATGTGGAAATTGTAGAACGATCACAAAACTTCTAATAACAATTTTCGCAAAGTCCAAAACCAGTCTGCGCTGCTTTTGTGTTCGCAAACCACTTCTGTCATAGGATTACTTAAAACCCGCAGCATTCGCAAATTAAAATCCATGGCATGCTGAGTCAATTCTTCAATCTACATTTAAAGTCAGCAAAATTATTCAGCAGCCTCTCTTTCATATTTTTATGTATAATAATAACTATTCTATCAAAATATAGACAGCACCAGCTTCAAATGACTACCTGCTGCATATGACTTTGCAATGCTTAGACCATTTTGACTTTTGGTATCTTCTAAAACCCTTATAATATGTTTTGAAAGCAACACATCCTAGAATGATTAACTAGCAAATATGGTAGTGGGTAACAGTTTATATAATGTATACTCATTAGTTTATTTAGTTTGTTTATAAATGAAGTTAAAAGTCTTTGTGTTTAATTAATGTCTAAAATCACCTCTTTTATGTCTACATATTTGAGTTATTTGTATAAAGACCCAATGGGTTCAAAACATTCTAAAGCGTTTCGATTTTGGTTTCGAATAGTCGAAAACCGTTAATAACGGTTTGACTCACGGTTTGACCCGAAAACCCCTACTCGTTACTAAAGTTGTTTTTTTTTCATTTAAGGTTTGTAATAACAGTAACTTATAATAAGGGTTTCTTTTTTTTTCTTTTTCTTTTTTTTTTTGCGGAAGGAAGAATGATATTTCAGCATGTTAAAGTATGGTTTAGAGAAACAAGTAATGAACTCTTCAAAGTAATGGATTGTAACTGCTTTGAAGACTTGAAAAGGAAGAAGTTATGTTTAGCATTACAGCAATTGTTGTGCAGATTGTTTCAGTACAAGTATGTTATTAGATGTTTAATTTTACTTAAAGGGTAAAATTGTAAAAATGCTACTTTCTTTTCTTTTCATCATAACTCAAGACAAAAAAAATACTGAATTTCCTTTCTTTTCCTTCATATTTTTTAAACTTAGGAACATGACATGTTTTTCATTCTTTTCCTTTCCTTTCTCCTCTAATTCCTTTTCCTTTCTTTTCTCTTCCTAAATGAAACTCGGGAACAGAGCGTAAGTCTTCCATTGTTAAATTAAGGATTTTTGGGGTGTGACAGAAGTTGGTATCAGAGCCATTGGTTATAGGGAACTAGAAATTTTTGATGAAAAATTTCTAGACTATAACCCAGTATTTGAAAAGAACATTTTCCCACTTCCCGAAGCTGAAAAATTTTATAAACAAATTTTATAAGAAATGCAAAAGAAAATATTGCATTCAATTTGTTTATGTATTATGTGAAATTTAATTAATAAATTTTACATGTTATTTATTTTTTATTTTATTAGGATTATCTAGTATGAATTATGTCACAAACGCCTAATTCACACACTATTAACGAAGTACATAACACTAATAGTGAGTCGGGGGACGCTTCCACCAACCTTTTCTATGTTGGCAACCGTGCACGCACTTCTATAACCTACTCCCCTACTAGCTTTTTCCACACAAGTCAATTTGCATTTGTCACTGTTGGCTATCCTATGGCTAATTCAAGTAATAAGTGGATTGAGGATGACAGTGTGACCTTACCTCTAGCGATTCTTGAGGTTGTGTAACTCCGTTGTGGGCGCCTATACTGTTTCGGTTAAGGTGTTATAAACAATGATGGAGTACTTGGACTTCCAAAATTTTCTTATATTGATCTAGATAGGCATCGCATGCGTTGGATATTTTAATATGGAATATTTAAAAACTTGTGATTAGTGCTGATGTGTATTCACACCTATTATGGTAGTTATTCTATTAACTTCTAAACAAGCATTATAAATTTCCAAGTTAAAATGTCACGATGATCTTTGGGAGATTTATTAATTATTGTGCGAATGTGATTATTTCCTATATTTAGTCACACGCAATTAATAATTAGTAATGAATTTTATCTTATCTATGTTATCCGAAAATAACATAAATGACAAAGTGCCACCAAAAACAAGACAAAATTCTGCTAGTGGAAGATATGGATTACCGACCTACTCCGAAGGAATAGCTCAACTAATCTCTCAACACGTTAAAACTGTTTTAGAACAGAGAAATATTAGCAAATGGTACCGTGACTTGGATATTAAGAACACCTAATATGTGAGTGTAAATATTCCAACTGTGGTGAGAAAACTTGGCCAACTTTAGTGTACGCGGTTACACAAATTAAGCCCTTATCTGGATTCAAAAAATGAATGGGTGGAATATGTTATTAATATATAATACATATATTTCTATGCAAACTTCTGTTACCTATATTATGGCCATAATAGGAGAATACTAGAAATGATCCTGTAAGGTAAATTGACAATTACACTTGATATCTCGTAATTGTGAATTTGCAGGTACGAGAGAATTCTGGGAAATCCTATTGTGACGACTTATGAGTATAATATGATAGTTAATTACTAGTGGGGATGCGATAGTAATTAGTAATTCATCCATCAATTCGTAAAAGTTTGTTCCCTTAGAACTTTGATTCATTAATAAGGAGTTCGTTGCGATTACACTCTGGTTTAAAATCTTAAAGAATACTTTCTTTCGATTCCAGCGATCATTATATCGCCTTTGGACTTAGTTAGGTGTGCTTTGTGGTGATCCTTGCACCATTATTACATTCACATGTATTCATTATATTGATGTCTTGATGGCATCCGTGCCAGTTCTTATATCTAAACAAGTTTTGCTCCATATCTTAAATCTTGATGATTATATTATCAGGGTAAATATTGTATAAATTCCTTTGCGGATTTAGGATATTACAGTTGACTCTGGTAGATGCATCAAAAGATTCTGAGAATGAAGCACATATATCATATCTTTATTAAGTAAATCGTCTCCTTTGGAATTTAGGCATGAGTAGGATATTCCTATTTGCCAAACTCGAGGATGACACTACGCACAATTGCGTCAGTTCTTTGAGAAATCCTAATGAATGATCCGTTTAATATTCTTATTTGACACTTCTTTATACATCCCTTGTATCATAATTGGCATCGTGTTTGTACATGTGCGACAACCAAATGTTGTGTATAGACCAAATCAGAGACAAGCAGGTATCGTAGCTCTTGTCAAAAGTCTAATACATACATTCTAAACACGCAACCTGAAGTCCTTTGATGTTACACTAATTGTGTAATTTCTTAATAACCACTAAGCCGCATTTAAGACTAGATGCACTTTGGAGATTCTAAGGGGTCTGATTAATTATGTCTCCCATATTCATGACTACCCACTAAGCCTAAGATTGTCAAGTCTGCGCAAATTCTTATTGACCCTACATGTTTCAAATTCCCTTCTAATGGACAACAAATAAGTCATCGCCAACCAATCAATTGCTCATAAAGATTATATGACGATCATACTATTTTCACCAAACAAAATAAATTATCGGCTTCAAAAATATTTTTGCCGAAGTTAAGTTAAGTGTGATTTGCTCCAATCAGTAGGCCCCTCATTACTGGTAATGATGATGAATATAATCACATACTTAATAATTAAACCTCTAGGACCTGTTAGTGCACAGATTTAGTGTCAGCAGCCGTTCGAATAGAGTATGGGTAGTTTAGTCCTTACACTTAATGTAAGATGGCTCATTTGCTAAGCATGTGTAGCTAATGAGGTCCATTCATTAACGAATGAGCCTTCATTACCAGGTACATTCATTAACGAATGAGCCCATTCGTTAACACGTTATTCTCATGGCCGTCACAGACCACGTTATCCCCATGGCCATTACACACCACGTTATTCCCCATGCCCATTACAGACCACGTTATTCACCTATGGCCGTTACAGACCACGTTATGTTATTCCCCATGGTCGTTACAGACCACGTTATTCACCCATGGCCGTTACAGACCACGTTATTCACCTATGGCCGTTACAGACTATGTTATTCACCCATGGCCTTTACAGACCACGTTATTCACCCATGGCCATTACAGACCACGTTATTCACCTATGGCCTTTACAGACCACGTTATTCACCCAGCTTGTTATGTTTAATAGTACACAACGTGTTTGTATAAACGTGTTGACACGTGTAATTTCGTTATGTTTTGATATTCGTGCAATATTCACTTAATTTGTCATTTAAGAATACTATTCACCATTCATTCGCACGTAATCAATCGTTATGTTTGTAGAGACTTTTTGTATGTAAACGTTCAGACAATTCATGTCCTGAACCCTTTCCAGATAGATAACGTATATAAATATGCTTTTCACCCCAAAAAGTTCGTAAACAGTTTGAAAAGTGGGGTCATGAAACTCACGGTTTTTTAGGCACTCAGTGCGAGGTCAGCTCGAGGTCCGTTTCCCTTGCTATCACTTAGTCCCTATAGTTAATATTTTAATAATATTAATACTATAATATTATTATAATCTTTATACTAAGCTGGGCTGTATAGCTAGTCTGGGTGTGGCATTAATACCCAGAAAGTTTCAGTAGGTTTAGATTGTGATGTTGTTCAACGTCTGATGTTAAAATCGAACTTGACTCGATTTCCCCGTTTAACCAGCTGGGCCAAGTTGCTCATTTTTGCGTTTGAAAAATAGTTATGAGGAAGTAAACTTAAGCAAATGTGTTGGTCGATAAAATGATTAAGTTATAAAGAAAGATCACAATTCTGGGGTTTGGATTCGCTACGAGGCTCGTTTCCGTTTATTCAGTTTGATTTGGAGAAAAACGCGCACAATCTAACCAAATTGTCCGACTTTCTAACAAAAAGTTTGTTTTTATATATTTAATCCGAAAATATGCTTCTTGATCGTCTTTTGATGTTCTGATATTCCAACGGGTTCGTTAATCATGAACTTGCCGGTTTTCGTTAGAATTGAATTTATTTAATCTTCAAATTAGCATAATTAATTATCCGTTAATCATTAGATCATGAAAATTTAGAAAATTATCAAATAAAATATTTAGATTTTTATAAAAGTATTTCTGGAATTATTTATTGATTTATAAATTTATAAAAAATTATTTTATATGCTATATTTAGCCCGAAAATCATTCATTTATACCAAATGATTTCCGAAAAATCCGCTAAAATTCTTGAGTGACCAAAACACTTCCCAAAATAACTTGTAGCAATTCAAGAAGTTAACAATCTTGCCAAATATTATTTTCGAGCCGAAAATGGCTATGAAAATCTGAATAAACGCAAATACACAAAACATACCTAGAATTTTCCAAATGACCCCAAATTTCCTATGTGATCATAATATATCAAATCTGAATTCCACAAAAAATTTCATAATTTTTCAAGCATTTTAACTATTTTTCCCAGATAAACGCCCTAATTCGATAATAAATTCACCAAATATTCTCGGATGGTTGAAAAATTACCAAATTTGGACAGGGACTCAATGATTTGGTCCCTGTGGTCCCTGAAAAATTTCATCACCGACCAATAGGCACATCATGGCCTTAACCTAAACAGCCCTTAATCAAACATTTCGGCATTACCTTTGCTGTTTTCGCCCGTTTTCGCTTTCCTAATCCAATTTCCGGGTTCTCGTGCTTCTATATAAGCTAGGTACAGGTCCTATATCACAAAACAAGCATGTATCATCATGAGACCAGCCATGAAAGTTAGGGTGTTGGTTAGGGTTCTAAACCGAACTTTTGAACCGTAAAAAGATCGTTTAAACCCTCTAATCCGTGTTTATAGCCAAAAAAACTATCAAACCATGTGTATGATCAAAACATGTTTTTGGACCATTTTTAGGATTTTTGCATGGTAAGGAATATTTTTGGCAATTAAATCATGTTTATATGTTATTAAACATGATTAATTTAGTTAAAAATTCACAAAAATGATTGAACTTACTTGATTTTTAGAATGAACGTTTTGGAACAGCAGGGAGGCTTTGGGTTATGTTCTGGAATGTTAAAATAATTCCCTTAGTAGCTTGATATAAAAGAATGGGTAATAGCATAATAATTGCATGGGGTGGCGGCCGGAATGCATATTGGGCCATTTTCGCCCAACATCTGGTTCTACAAGCCCAAACGCGAAATCCCAAGTCCAAAGTTATTTCGGGTTGGGTTTTTGGCGCGAAAAAATTATCGTGTACGACAAACAATGCGAAAACGAGTCTTTTTAGGCCATTTTTGTGTAAATTTAGAAAAATATAGTATTTGTTTTTCAAAATCGAAAATATTTTCACATATCACTTAAAACATTCCCAACAAGTGTTTGGTAAGTCTTTTTCATCTTAACGGATGATACAATGCTTGTTTCGGAGCTATATTTCGCGTTAAAATTCATAGCGGGTAGTTAGACGAGAATGTTTTCGTTTAACTAGTTTGCTATCATACTAAGGCCTTACTGTCAATATGTTGGCTTGTATTAAATGTTTCTCACTTATAGATGGACCCCCGAAATATCTGGGTCATAACCAGACCTGTTTGGTTACTCGTTTATTCTTTACGCAATAAGCGGTTAATCGCTTATTCGATTTGCGAATACTGAGGTGTATCCGGTTTTGTCACGAATGTCACATTCTCCCCCGGTTAAGAAATTTCGTCCCCGAAATTTATTATGCCAATTACTCCCTTTTAGGGTAAAGTCAATAAGTATTTGTTTTAGAATTCGTTCACGTTTGATTCCTCGTTGGGGATTCCACCGAATTTTATTCAACGAGATTTTATTGTCACGTAACTGTTTGATTTTTCCCCGCTCAACATTTTCACGAGTCCCTTTATAGAATTTAGTTGTATAAAAGTTTTCAAATGGTATTATTCCTGCCCTGTCAGTAAGGCATTCGTTATGATTCGATATATATAAAATATCGGGAATGAGATAATTTTGTTTAATATGTTACGGGGTTAACCTTCGAGGCAATTTTGTACAGTTCCATGTATTTTCAAGTTAACTCGTTGGTTTCATTAAGTCAACTAACACCTTTCAAGAATCGTTATCTTCTCGCGTATAACGGTATAATCCTCTAGTTGGCCTCAAGCGGCTTTCAGTTTGTTTTTAATATTACGAGTTTTATCTAAGGTTCCCTAAATTGAGTCGGATTTTGTATTTTGGGTGTCGGCAATTTTCAATTTAATAAGCTGGCGATATCTTTCTTGCTCGCATAATGTAGTATATAACCGCCTGTATAATATTACGATAACTGTTAATGTATAAGGATTGAATTTACCGGTCTCACTTTCCTCTAATATTTGAATATTGATTGTTTGTTAGAGGACTACAGACCGTGTTCAGGTCAATTAGGGATCTAAAGTTTCATACACAACTCACCAAGGATAAGATTCTGTTAACGCGAGTTTTTCAGTTGGGTAGTTGTTACAAATTAGAAGAAAGTATTAGGAGTGGATTAGTCAGGGAACTATTATTCAGCTTGTATTGCTTTCTCAGGACGTTTTAGGAACATGTGTTAAAAGGTCCATTGTAGTTTGTTCCCCCTTCTAATGGGGTATTTCAAGGTATTGTAACATCCCCGAGGATCTTTAGTATTCCATCTTAACTTATTATAGTGCACGACTTTATAACACATGTGCTTATGATCTTTCTCATACTATTTCCTTCATAAATTTCCCTTAAATCTTTACATTAGTACTAAATCTAACCGACCATCTGGCCTAACTTTTCTTCGTTCATCACCCGGTTATTGAGGCTATAAAAGTTTAAAGTTCAAGTTTCGGTTCTTTTAGTAAGGAAGTTCATCGGTTTTCATAGTTATGATTGTTTAACATTTCCACCCTATCTCCATTGCCTCTTATTTAACTTGTTTTGATTCTCATAGGTCTTTACGATTGTGTAACTCATACCGTTAGTAGTATACAAGTAATGTCCCCAGATCTTGGGTATAAAAGCAATTGTTCCATATTTGCGGTTATGGATAACATAGTTCTTCTCATCCGTGTTTAGTCATTGGGGGGGGGTATATGCTATTACTTTGTTTCACTTCCATTCATAATCTCTGTCCTTTTTGAATTAGGAGGATAAATCTTAGGTAATACTGAAAAAGTGTTCATCCCGCTGGGGTCTACATGAACTCTTTGATGTAACCATTTTAATATCTAATTTAAGATGGGACATGAAAGGCATTTTCGGTTCTGGGACCTCCTTCTTGTACTTTGATCATTTCGTTATTTGGAAGAGGTATTCTGACAATCTTATCTTTACATACGATTTCCATTTTTGATCTTAAATAATTAGTCCATGTTTATTACACCCGAACTTCTTATCACTACCGGGAGTGGGTTAATAAGGAATGGTTAGTTGTTTAGGAAGAAAGAATAATTTCGGTTTGTTTGGTTAACCAGGTTATAGGTATGCCGTTAGAGAGTTCTATGTCATAAGGGTTTGTTAATATACTGATCAATATATTTTTATAAAGGTAGGAAGTTAACTAAATGAGACTTTTATTGGTACACGTATTATTCAATTTGAAGCGGACTAGTCAAAAATTGGGAATGTACCTGCTATTACGTTCGGATTTGGTCATGTTCCACTCGTGTCCATCACGAAAGCGACCTCTAGTCTGGTTAATCATAGATGCTTGTTCTCCACTTAACTTGGGACAATTTCTTTTGAAATGCTTTGTACTACCATATTCATAGCAAGTAGGGTGATTTAGGACTGGTTGGGTTAATTGTATTGGTTGTAAGTGAATTGGTTTGTGGTCGAGGAAGTTGTGGATGGTGCAATTGTGGTATTTGAGACGGCTGGTTCATAGTGTTTACAATGGTTTTACAATCACAGACATAGTGTCCAATCTTACCACATCTATAGCACCTATTTGTTCGACATTCACCAATATGATGATAACCACATTCCTCACATTTTGGCAAAATCCCTTTATACTTTTCTTGTTTCACCTCTGAACTGGTAATGGCGTAAGTTTGTATCGTGGTGCGTGCACGTTTATTCTGTTGTCTTTCTTGTACATTCGCCTCATACTTGGTTTGTTTTGTACCAGACGATTCTCCAAGCATTCCCAGCGTACCGCTTCTAACTAAATCAGAAGTTACAATGCCGGCTTGTAACACGACATTTTCGAAAGTTACCGGCGCCAGTTGCGTTAACCAAATTCCGGACTTCGGGGGCTAAACCCCAAATGTAGCGTTCAGTACATTTAGATTCTGGGGTAACTAACCATGGGACTAGACGAGATAGCTCGTTAAAGCGGTGGGTATACTCCAAGTGATCTGCACCCTTCATTTCTAGATTCAAAAGTTCTTGTTCTAATTTTTGAATTTCGTTTATCGGACAAAAGTGTTCTATCATAATATTTTTAAGTTCTGTCCAAGACATACGATTGGTTGCCTCTTGTCCCCGAATTTGCACAAAAGTATTCCACCACATTAGCGCGTGGTCCACAAACGTAGAAGTAGCAAATTTGACAATACAATCTGGTGGACAATTAGTGATATTAATGATGGACTCAGTCCTTTCGATCCACTTTACCAGTCCATTTGGTCCTTCAGTACTGCTAAATTTCATAGGTTTACATAGCATGAAGTTCTTAAGTTGATATCCGTGTTGTGGGGGATTTTGGTTGTTACGACTATTGTTCAAGTTCGGTGGGGGATTATCATTATCGAGAGTAACATTAATATTCAACGGGGGAGTATTAATTGCGATCGTGTTAGTATTTATCGGGGAAGTATTTGTGTTTGTATTAGTATTTGCCGGGGGATTAGCATTTACGGCTGCACTAGAGTTCGACATTTGATTTGTATTCATAATTGTATTAATACCGACAACGAATTGTGCTGCTATTGTCAGAAGTATTGTCTGTAGTTGCCGAGCAATCATCTCGGCTACATCTGCGTCAGATAATGTATTTGTTTTCTTCGGGGCCATTCTATAACAATAACCAATTATACCACAATTAACAACAGTTTGCTACTAAACTCATCACAAAAGGAATCACTTTAACGAGTAATCAGGTATTTCAATTAACACGTATGTATCACACGAATTTGTTCTCGAGTCTGTATACTAAGGATAGTATGTGAAGTTAGCCTAACAAAGGCCAAAGTTTGAATATATATTGAAAGTTATCACCTAATGACAAGTAATTTTAACCCGGTAAGGGTCAGTATTGTAACGAATAGCCCAAATTTTCCTCCATATCAACATAGCACACACTATTATCTACTTGAATGGAATATCGAAAGCTGTATACAACAATACCGTACTATCCTTATCTATCCAAGTACACATTATAACAATTATGTTGGCACGATCTCATCATTGACCAATTGTTTTTGTCTGGTGTCTCCCGTACGTAGATATTTGGCCGTTTTGGGTTTAATCAGTATGGTATAATAGGAATGCACTAGTGTATTCTATTAGTCCCTTAGAGGTTGTTAAATATAACTATAGAATATATTCCTTTGCCAGGTCATTCGGTACACGCAAGCATGCTAGGTCTACTCAAATGGTAGTTTATTGTTTGGGGCAAGTATGTCTCATTCCAGTTAGGCACGTCATCAATTCGTGAGCATGAGGTTCTCTCATATAATAACCAAGTCAGATAGCAAAATATAGGAGAGGTTGGAGGTTCTCATACATAGATGTTTCGAAGAGTTTGCTAGTTAAGGATGTTCATCAGAGTTAGTTGTACTCGTGATATGTAAAGGAAATTATTATTATTAATATTTCTTTTTGAAATATCATTAGTACATTATATGTACTGATTGTCACGATTGGTCATATTATAATTGAAACTCAGTTTTGGTAATTATCATATTTATAATTTAATAAATCGGGCTCATCACTAGGTACTTTCCTAGGAATAGTGTTAGTTTTTGAACAACAAGAATGAAAAGATGCCTGAAAACTAGTTTAGATCAATGTCAAAGAAACGAGTTTATAAGATAAAGATTGGACAAAGCTGAGAAGTTTATATATATTCTTTTGAAATTATTGTATGTAGATCTCACCTCCCATGGTTTATTTCCGGGCCTTGTATATCAAGCCTCGTTCACATCACCAGACTTAGTTTAAACTTGCTAAAGCATCCTTGTATTCTCGTTCACAAACAACACCGGTTCTTCATCTGTCATAAAACTACCCGATCTCGATATTCTTTGGTGTAATAGTTAGTAATAAAAGAACGTTTTTCGATAGCTTAGATCAGCGTGAAGGATATTATTAATTAGGGAGAAATAAAATATTTTATTTGTTATGTTCAGATATAATATTAATTATAATATAATATAATACTAATTTTGATAAGATATAATTTTAATTAGAATAGGAATTAATATTAATTATAACCGAATATAATATTTGTTATGATGAGGTTCTACATTATCGGTAGTACCGTACATACACGTATACATATACCTCATTTCAGATAACACGTATGCACATCACATATATACTCCACGTCACCTTTATACACGTATGTTTTAATTTTTACCTATCGGTATGTTCCGCGACTTCTCCCCGAATTTCCTCGTACAAGCAAGTCTGGTATAACGTTCCGGACCATAATAACTCACTTGCTCTACGAGTTCATCCCGGCATCAATCAGTATCTATCGTTACTCATTATTAAGTTTCCCAGACATAATTGAGCCTACGGTAATATTATAGGTATTCTAAAGGATAACCAATCCTATATAACTAATGGCTCTTATACCAACTTCTGTCACACCCCGTTAACCGAATTGCGGAAGCGTAAAACGGAAATGCAACAGATACAACTGATATCTAATACATTGTTCAAAAAGAAACATTACTAACTAATGTACAATATATTAGATCGTTCTAACATCTTTTACAAACTAAGTGATACAATCAAAACTAGCTCTTTTATTAATTTACTTCTAAATCAAATTGTAAGGCCCCGAACCCGGTGGCCCTACTTTCGTGTCGGATTTACTCATAAACACAGTCCTTCAAATCAGAGTTTATTAAAACTTTTCGCGGAATATAAAACATCAATCATTTGTTACAAAACATTAAATCTTTTCTTTGATACCATAACACAAAACTTTATATTTAAAACATCTTTACTTCTTTCTTCAGATGCCAGCCGTTCAATCCATGGCATGCGTCATCCCCTTGCTAGCTCTGTAATCGGCTCACCTGCATGCATACTAAAAGTCAGTTACGCTGAGTGAGTTCTAGTTAATCAGGTAACATACAATTTATTCCCATATATTACTTCCCGTATCCGAAGACACATATTACTACCTTAACCTTGTATAAATATCCATAGGAGGATCGTCACGTAATATTCATTAAAAGAACCATTACCATTACCCTACCATATATAATTTCCATAGGAGGAACACTATACTATCCATAGAAGGAACACTTTACTATCCATAGAAGGAACACTATACCTTCCATAAAAGGAACACTATACCTTCCATAAAAGGAACACTATACCTTCCATAAAAGGAACACTATACTTTATTATTTAATATCCATGTAAGGAGCTAGTCACTTCCCTTGACGATACGTGCAATATCCGAAGATCGTTCACGTACTGTCAAGCAATCAATCGTATCGATCACATATACCATACACGGCATACACATAAAATTATATCCTTTCGTTCATACTTTCTTACTTTCTTTTGTATTATCTTACTTTCATATCTTACGTTATAAAGAGCATTACGCCCTACATTCCTCGAGTATTACTAGGGCTCGGTACCCTCTTCGTAACCATACAACCATACGTTATCATTTCTTTCTTCTATTATCTCTATCATGTTCATACACATAAACATACATAACATACTTACCTTATTCCTAGCGCTGCAACCTGACAGTACGTGCAATATCCGAAGATCGTTCACGTACCATCAAGCAATCATTCATATATTTCACATTATCCATATATGGCATACACTTATCTATTAGGATAAGTGTATTAACAAACATATTGAGTATGCACACAGCCCCGAAAACGTAACACATAAATGGGGCTAGAAACTCACCTGAACACGGTTACGTTCACCGTTAATCGTAATTCCTTTATTCAGTTGTGCACGGCTGACTGTATAACAAGTATACGTATCAATTAACTATCACTTCTCATAATGTATTTATATCTTTATATGACCCACAACGAACGGGGGTCCGGGGGCAGCGCCCCTGGCAGCAGGGTCTAGGTGCGGCAGCCCCTAGCAGGGTCCAAGGGGCAGAGCCCCTGGCTGGGGTCGAGCTGGCTTTAGGCGAAGTTAAACCTTAGGCGAACTTAGCTTTAGGCAAAGTTAAACCTTAGGCGAACTTATCTTTAGGCGAAGTTAAACCTTAGGCGAACTTAGCTTTAGGCGAAGTTAAACCTTAGGCGAACTTAGCTTTAGGCGAAGTTAAACCTTAGGCGAACTTAGCTTTAGGCGAAGTTGTCATCAGGCGAACTTGGCCGTAAGCGAAGTTATCAATTAGGCGAACTTGGCCTCAGGCGAAGTTGTCATCGGGCGAACTTAGCTTGCAGGCGAAGTTCATCAGGCGAACTTAGCTTGCAGGCGAAGTTCATCGCTTTGAAGGCGAAGTTGCCCAGATGCAGGCGAAGTTACCCAGACAGCCGCTGTTCGGTTTCTTTTCAGCATTTTGAGCGATTTTAACACCCTTGCTATGGTTCAATATCACCCACTACGCTTCCCGACCATTTTTGGTCGCTTATACACAAAAAAGCTTTAAAGATCAAGAATCATACCTTTTTGGGCTTGTTTGGATCTCGTTTACTTGCTAGTACACTAATCTCTCTCTCTCGGACCTGCCCGACTCTTCCCTTGGCTCGGCCGGCCGGCGGCGGTAGGTGTGTGGTGTGTGTGTGTTTTTGGGGTGTTAGGGAGTTTGGTGAAAATGAAGATATTTTGGGATTTTGGGGGTATTTATATCCCTGAAATCCCATTCTCATTTAACCCATCTCAATTAATCCACGTCCAAGACCCACGTCCATTACCCGACACTAGCCCGACCCATACCAACCTCTATTCTTCTATTTATTTCCTGATAACCCGAGTAACTTTCCCTCTATTATTAAGTAATATAATTAATATTATTTTGGAATTTTCGGGATGTTACACAAATGCTCACAGTATTGGTCATAATCCAATAAGTAACACATAACCAACTACTCCACCTTTCTGATTACTTGAAAACATGTTTAAAAACAGGTTAACAACGAATAGTTGGTGAGTTTCATAAGTTTTAATGAAATCAATTATGCGTACCACACAGTCATAGTTTGCATGTACGCTTGTATAAAAAATGTATTTATGTTTGTATATACGTACAGCCGTATCTTTGTGTGTACAAATGCACGCATGCAAGGGTATAATATAAGTTTGATATTATGATAAAATCGTGACTGTTTATTCGTGTTTCGTGTTTCCGTTTTTCATGTTTCATTAACCATTGTGGACCCCCTTCCTCCCACAACAGTTCCACATAAAATCAACCACTGTGGCCCCCCTTCCGCCCAAAGCGGTTCCGCGTAACATCAACCACTGTGGTCCCCCTTCCGCCCACAACGGTTCCACGAGAAATCCAACATTGCATAGTATATACACAAATAATTAGTATTTCCTACAACACATTATTTCCTATGCCTATTCACATAACATGTATATAGACATACACACATATATATATATAGTTAGAGGTGGCAATATGAGTGGGTTGGGTTGGATTTGGGTGATGGGTTAGGATGGGTTTGGGTCAGGATGGGTATGGATTAGGATGGATTTTTAAAATAGAGGGTTAGGATGGGTATGGGTCAAGATGGGTAAAGTTAATCCCTCTTGACCCATGTAAAGGTTAAAATGCAAAGGGTTTCAAAACCCCCTCAAAAAAGTATTAAAAAAATTTAATAAAAAAATAATAACTCAAAATATAAATCAAAAACGCAAAAACTAAAATAACAAAAATGTCTCTAACGTCATCCTCGTTCATTAAAAAAAAAATCTCGGTTTCGTGTCGGTTTAGGTTCGGTTTTTTTTTGTTCATTTTTGCTTTTTTTCGTTTCGGTATCTATTCGGTTTCAATGTTTTCGGTTTTTGTTTGCTTTCGATTTCTCGGTTTTATTCGGTTTAGGATGGGTATGGGTCAAGATGGATAAAGCTAACCCATCTTGAACCAAGTAAAGGTTAAAACTTAAAATATAAAGGGTTTCAAAAACCCCTCAAAAAATATTCAAAAAAATTAATAAAAAAATAATAACTCAAAATATAAATCGAAAACGTAAAAAGTAAGATAACTAAAACGTTTCACCGGTCTTCCTCGTTCATAAAAAAAAACCTCGGTTTTTTCTCGGTTCAGGTTCGGTTCTTTCAGTTTTTTTCGCTTCGGTTTTGTTTTTTTTTTCATTTCGGTCGGTTTCGGTATATGTTCGGTTTCAATGATCTCGGTTTCGATTTCTCGGTTTCTATTCGGTTCCGTAGGTTTTGTTTGAAATAAAATTGGATAAAGCTTGTTTTAGTACATTCTAACCCATAAGCAAACCCATTTTAACCTATAACCAAAAGTCACTAGTATTTTCCCAACCCATCTTGACCCTCTTGCAAAATTCTTTTTATTCATCCTGACCCATCTCAATTTTAAAAGTTATCCAAATTGACCCAAAACAACCAATTTGGGTTGGTTTTGCCACCCTTATATATAGTATTTATCACGTATCACCAAACACTATGGCCCCCCTTCCGTCGACAATATCCTTCTGCCGTCCACTGCCCACGTTATTCTCATGGTCGTCACAGACCACGTTATCCCCATGCCCGTTACAAACTACATTATTCCCCATGGCCGTTACAGACCACGTTATTCACCCATGGCCGTTACTGACCACATTATTCACCCATCGCCGTTACAGACCACGTTATTCACCCATGGCCTTTACAGACCATATTATTCACCCATGGCCTTTACAGACCACGTTATTCACCCAGCTTGTTATGTTTAACAGTACACAGCGTGTTTGTATAAACGTGTAGACACGTATAATTTCGTTATGTTTTGGTATTCGTGCCATATTCACTTAATTTGTCATTCAAGAATACTATTCACCATTCATTCGCACGTAATAAATCGTTATGTTTGTAGATACTTTTTGTATGTAAACGTTCAGACAATTCATGTCCTGAACCTTTTCTAGATAGATAACGTATATAAATATGCTTTTCACCCAAAAAGTTCGTAAACAGTTTGAAAAGAGGGGTCATGAAACTCATGGTTTTTTAGGCACTCAGTGCGAGGTCAGCTCGATGTCCGTTTCCCTTGCTATCACTTAGTCCCTATTGTTAATATTTTAATAATATTAATACTATAATATTATTATAATCTTTATACTAAGCTGGGCTATATAGCTAGTCTTGGTGTGGCTGTAATACCCAGAAAGTGTCAGTAGGTTTAGATTGTGATGTTGTTTAACGTTTGATGTTTAAAATCAAACTTGACTCAGTTTCCCCGTTTAACCAGTTGGGCCAAGTTGCTCGTTTATACGTTTGGAAAACAGTTATGAGGAAGTAAACTTGAGCAAATGTGTTGGTCGATAAAATGATTAAGTTATAAAGAAAGATCACAATTCTGGGGTATGGATTCGCTACGAGGCTTGTTTCCGTTTATTCAGTTTAATTTGGAGAAAAAAATGCACAATCTATCCAAATTGTCTGGATTTTTCAAAAAAAGTTCGTTTTTATATAATTAATCTGAAATTATGCTTCTTGATCATCTTTTGATGTTCTGATATTCCAACGGGTTCGTTAATCAAGAACTTGCCGGTTTTCGTTAGAATTGAATTTATTTAATCTTCAAATTAGCATAATTAATTATCCGTTAATCATTAGATCATGAAAATTTAGAAAATTATCAAATAAAATATGTAGAATTTTATAAAAATATTTCTGGAATTATTTATTGATTTATTAATTTATAAAAAATCATTTTATATGCTATATTTAGCCCGAAAATCATTCGTATATAACAAATGATTTCTGAAAAATCTGCCAAAATTCTTGAGTGACCAAAAAAACTTCCCAAAATAACCTGTAGCAATTTCAGAAGCTAACAATCTTGCCAAATAATATTTTTAAGCCGAAAACGGCTCTGAAAATCCGAATAAACGCAAATACACAAAACATACATAGGATTTTCCAAATGACCCTAAATTTCCTATGTGATCATAATATATCAAATCTGAGTTCCCCAAAAAATTTTATAATTTTTCAAGCATTTTAATTATTTTTCCCAAATAAACGCCCTAATTCGGTAACAAATTCGCCAAATATTCTCGGATAGTTGAAAAATTACCAAATTTGGACAGGAACTCAATGATTTGGTCCTTGAGGTCCCTGAAAAATTTCATCACCTACCAATATGCACATCATGGCCTTAACCTAAACAGCCTGTAATCAAACATTTCGGCATTACATTTGTGGTTTTCGCCCGTTTTCGTTTTCCTAATCCAATTTCCGGGTTCTCGTGCTTCTATATAATCTAGGTACAGGTCCTATATCACAAAACAAGCGTGTATCATCACGAGACCAGCCATGAAAGTTAGGGTTTTGGTTAGGGTTCTAAACCGAACTTTTAAACCGTAAAAACGTCGTTTAAACCCTCTAATCCGTGTTTATGGCCAAAAAAACTATCAACCCAGGTTCATAAACATGTGTATGATCAAAACATGTTTTTGGACCATTTTTAGGATTTTTGCATGGTTAGGAATATTTTGGCAATTAAATCATGTTTATATGTTATTAAACATGATTAATTTAGTTAAAAATTCACAAAAATGTTTGAACTTACTTGATTTTTAGGATGAACGTTTTGGAACAGCAGGGAGGCTTTGGGTTATGTTCTGGAATGTTAAAATAAATCCCTTAGTAGTTTGATACAAAAGAATGGCTAATAGTATAATAATTACATGGGGTGGCGGCCGGAATGCGTATTGGGCCCATTTTGGCCCAATATTTGGTTCTACAAGCCAAAACGCAAAAACGCAAGTCCAAAGTTATTTCGGGTTCGGTTTTTGGCGCGAAAAAATTATCGGGTACGACAAACAATGCGAAAACGAGTCTTTTTAGGCCATTTTTGTGTAAATTTAGAAAAATATAGTATTTGTTTGTAAAAATCAAAAATATTTTTACGGATCACTTAAAACATTCCCAACAAGTGTTTGGTAAGTCTTATTCGGCTTAACGGATGATACAATGCTTGTTTCGGAGCTATATTTCGAGTTAAAATTCATAGCGGGTAGTTAAACGAGCATGTTTTCATTTAACTAGTTTGCTATCATACTAAGGCCTTAATGTCAATATGTTGGCTTGTATTAAATGTATCTCACTTGTAGACGGCCCCTCAAAATATTTGGGTCATAACTAGACCCGTTTTGGTTACTTGTTTATTATTTAAGCAATAAGCGGTTAATCGCTTATTAGATTTGCAAATACTGAGGTGTATCCGGTTTTGTCAGGAATGTCACAATAGGCCTTCCATAGAGAAATGCATAGAGGTCCGTGCCATATTTACGACTAAAGTAATGTTACCATGTCGGATTCTCTCTAGACCTCCATTAACGTATTCCTTCATCATGTAATGCATTGATAATCAATAAAGTGTTCCTTTAATGTATTGGTTGACACGATCTTAACGTATCGGTATTGCGACTAGATTCCTAGGCTAAAATAGCATTTTACAGAACCTAAGACCAAAATCGTGAGTTCTCAAAATGAAACGTCGACCCTAATTCAATGTAAAATAATGATTTTGTGAGATTAAGTCTTCAAGAAAGATGTATCCATACTCGACTTTCGTTAAAAAGGAGTTTTGATGCATTGAAACCATTAAGGCTAAATAAAAAGTTATTAGGTTTACAGAACATAGTTACTTGAATAATTCCTATTTTAAAAAACCTACGATAACAATCTTGTAAGATCATTATTATTTTACATTTCCTACTACCTGACATAAGAATGACACATGGTCATTTGACAAATCTTTGGTAGTAATAAATATTTCAAACTCTTGCTCACTCTATACTTCTAGACTCTCCCGCAATTTGAAAGTTCAGTTGATTTATCAATTGCCCAGAGCAATAAATATATGATCTTTCGTCTGTAATTAATCACCTATGATTTCGTTATTTTCTTCCTTCAGTAATGATAACTAACACGCAGTTAGTACTAATATCGTTACTTGGTAGCAAGATTTCGTAACATAGGATTAGAATTAGCACTTCTCTTCATTAATTCCAACCGAACCACCTTGGTGCTCGCAGCACTCGAGTTTCTCGGTATAATTGAATAATGTGATCTTAAATAGTTACGTGACATGCATCATGCGCACTCATACTAATGCTCAGTTATATCTCTATGATACACTAACCCTGTATCGTTTAAAGAATGTAACCCCTCGTCAACTTTTTATCCTTTAATGAAAAGGCTTGTCTAATGTACATGGACCCCACCCTTGTTACTAATAGGCCCCACTGAAAGCACTATTTCATTTACATTGCGTATATACACAAATTTCGTCATTCCCTCATATAATGTCATATTGTTGCCCCTTCAATGTCTTATTTTGTCTATGCTTCTTTGCAATTAAAAATGAGTTTAGTCCCGTAAGACTTAGGCTCGAACACAAAAATAAGTGTGATTTACTAACGTTCTATGCTAGGTCGATCTATTCCTTAGAAAGAGAAACGTTAAGTAATCTGGCACGAATGTGTTATCGATACAATGTTCAGAGTATATTGTGACTTCTACTTATTAGGAAGTTACGTAATAGAAGAATCAGGCATCGGATTATTATGTATTAGCATATATTCATTGTAAAAATTTAAGCATTTTAAAGAAAAGTGTGCTCGGTGTGCTTAGTTGAAATTATTATATACGTATAAGCACACCCAATCATATGTTAAAAAGGTATTATATAATACTTTTAACACTAGAGATTAAATCTTAATTGGAAGCTTGATTTAAGAAGTCATATTAAGTTACACCTAGTACTTATGCTATAACCAAGTGTGCTGGTAGTTCACACGCAACTCCTTGTAATGAGAAGATGACATATACCATTCGCTAGTAGAGTATATGTATGAACCATGTTCTTAAACACAGTCACGCCAAACTATATATAGTCGCGCCGAATTGTATATAGTGATGTCGAATTGTGTGTAGGACATACGTTCCCTTATCGATTCCGATTGCATTATTGAAAAACAGTAATGAGTTGATATCTCCTCATCCACCAAAGATAGTAATAAGGCGCTATCCATTGTATAGTTTTCAACTCCATTGCTCTTTGAATACTGTGCAGCGTTTGCAACCAAAAATTCTAAGATCTTTAAGTATCATTGTAGCTTCGTCTACAAATTTAGTGATCCCGTTGTGAATTCATTGTTGTCATTATAATTGATTCAAGCCTATGCCATATACCCACCTTTCATAGTAAAGAAATATTAAATGCTTAGGTCCTCCAGTATAATGAAATTTAGCATTTATGTCATACTGAATGAATGTTTGTGCTTAAAGTGTAAAAGATCCCTTAGACTCCAAGAAATAATCGTAGGACAATATCCTTTACGACTTGTCATAGAAAGAAGCAATATAAAGAGAAGGCATTTGCATAAATCTCTTTTAAAGAGGCGAAATGAATAGAATTTGAGTAGTCTGTCTAAAGATGGACTAGTATCGTTTCATGAAAGACTAGCTTAGAAGGATGGCAAATATGAATGTAGGCATCGACAAGATAAATTCCTCCTCATGTCAGAAACAAGATTAACCTCAGAGAACCAGTGTTTAAACTAGAGGCAGGGTCTAGTAGTTTACTTTGATAGACTTATCGAAGTCTGGGTGGGTGCTTAGATAATGAAGTAGAGTATGTGTGGGCGCAGCACAGTGGCACTCATAAAGATAACTACTTAACTTATGATCTAGAGTTAAATAAAGATATTGATAGAAAAACTCATACCATGATAAGTAGCTAACGCTATCGTCTCAAGGAAGATTACCTGGAGATCAAGGGAAGATGTTGTTAATATCGACTAAAGATTTTATTCAGATCAGAAACGTGCACTTGGTGACGATAAAGAATTTGAAAATTTATATGAAGATAAGCTATTGGCAAGCTAGAAAGTTCTAGCAAAACATTAGGATGTTACCCCCTACACTCAGTCGAATCTCGAGGACGAGATTCAAATAAGGTGGGAAGAATGTGACACCCAGCAAAACAATAAGTATTATTATATTCCACAATCGAGATTAAGACATGTTTATGACGAGTTAAGTGAGAAATTAAGAC
The DNA here is from genome assembly GCF_021521415.1 of Bidens hawaiensis. Lineage (NCBI taxonomy): Eukaryota > Viridiplantae > Streptophyta > Magnoliopsida > Asterales > Asteraceae > Bidens > Bidens hawaiensis. The sequence goes on from NW_027494935.1 coordinate 37,923, forward strand.
CATAAGTTAAGATATTATTTTATTCTAAGAATGTAGATGATATATATAAAGGAATGCACGTGAGAAGTCAGACTGAATAAGAAAATTTTGGTGATAAGTTAGAAGAAACGAACGTTTTCGGTAAAACGTGCAAATAATCGGTTAATTTAATAATATATATATACACACACACACACACACACACACGATATTTGGACAAAATAATTTATTCAGATAATCGGTTAATTTAATAAAAGATTAATATAATTTTAAAAGAAATATATATACTTTTTATTAAATAACGTCCATATTTAGTTTCGAGAAATGTATTGGTTATACAACGATTGTTTGAAACTAAGTTTATAATTATACGATTTTTGAAACATCCGATTCGGTTACGATTTTCTAAAACTATAGAACTTCATAATTTAATCATTACAATTATGATAAATAAGACACGTGAGGATAAACGAGTTAAGTTAGGATAGGTTCCTACTTGTATATGTATTATTTGTTAATATATTTTGTATTAAACATAGGAATCTAGTTATCATTAGATGACTGTTACTAACATCTTGCATCAACTAGTTGTGTATCATCTCGTTTGTGTTAATTGTGCTGAGACAAAGGTGTTTATCATAAATCCCCACTGTTTTGACACATTTAAATGATTGTATAAATGTTTTGGGGGAAAAACACGTTTCATGGATTGCATTTTATTTTTAAAACGTATTAAATGGGATGAGTTAAATTAGACTGGCGTGAAATACATAGGTAAGGAAACAACTGCCTAAATATAGTATGAAAGCGAATGTGAGGAAACAACCGTCCGGTCGTTATAACCGTTAACCTTGTATTGGGACGTAGAAATATTGATAGATCTATCGGAGTGATGCCCTGCCTGCCGACCAGTCGCTCTGGTTAAATGTTGGGCGAAAATATTTTGAGTATGGTATGTGTCAGGTTATTGATTTAATAGTCATACATGCGTCATATTCTTAGCTCGCTTACGACTAATACGGTTTGTTTAAATAAATAAAATGTAAATATTATAAACTTTGAGAAAGTTGTGATTAATGGTTACCTTCGTAAGAATTAGAAGAGAATTTTGTGTGAATATGAATTGTCACACTTTGGATTAAAATGTTATATTCATAAGCTTTCGCAATTAAAACGAAAGTTGACTTCTATCCATATGGACGAAGTGGTAATTATGGAAATAATTAAACAAGGAAAAGCTTTGTTTAAAAGAAATAAAAATGCAAGATTTAAAGTTAAAAATGATATTCTCATTTATTAAAATGAAGAAATAATTGATGTAAAAGTCGAAAGCTATTACATCATGGTTTTTAAATTGAGAACTCACCAACCTTTGTGTTGACAAAATTTTTACAGGTGTTTTTTCAGGTAAATGAAAAGTGAACGCTTCGTGAAGATGATGTGGGAAAAACAAGTGTGTAATACTTGAATGTTGTACTTCTATTTTAAACGAAACGTGCACTCTGACACGTGTACTTTATGACATTTTATAAGTAATAAAAGTCCAAATTGTATGTGAATATAATGTGCTTGAATACTGATGGCTAACGGCATCTGTCACCGCCCAAATTAGTTGACTAAGTCTTCCGCTGTTAAATTAATGATTTTTGGGGTGTGACACACCTTCCTCTAATTCTTCTCCAGTAGATGAAAATCTCACAGGAGGCTTATAAGCTATACGATCCACATCTAGAATTTCAAGTTCATCAGCATTCCCACTAGCTTGATTTGTTTCTTGAACAAATTCACTTCCAATCACTTGTTCTACAACATGTTCAGCACTCATACTTGTACTAGATCCAATCAATACACCCAAACCACCACCAGTACTAGGATCATCCTGATCATCATCATCATTATCATCATGAGATAGAGAATATCCGTATTATAACAATTCTTCATATTCTTTTTCATCATCTTCCTCTAGCCCATTAGGTATAACAGACTCTGCGATAACTGGTTCTATAACAACCTACTCAATTACTGTCTCAACACTCTGTTCAACAACTGGTTCAACAACAATATGTTACATCACTGGTTCAACCACTTGTTCTGGTTCATCAACTTGCATAAATCCCGATGATTATCCACCAACTTCTGGAATGTCAACATGTACAGTTGGTTCATCAACCTTCCCTTTACCCTTGGCCTCAACATGATCTTGGTTATATTGTACTTTGAAATTAATCTCCTCAGAAAGTGCTTCACCACCATACACTCTAGTGAACACTTTATCTTTTAACTTCCCAATTTCCTCAACAAGATTGATTCCCAATTTATCTTCCAACAAGGCAAAGTATCTCATGTGTAGATGTAACAAGTCGGCTTGTTGCTTTCTCCTCAGTTCATCATCTTCAATAATCTTTCTTTGTTCAACATTCTCCTTTCTTAATCTCTCGTTGTCAGAAACCAAACTCTCAATTCTAATGCCTTGTTCAGTAACAGTAGCTTTCAACGGATCCAAATCTTTAAACGTAGGAAAATCTCTAAAACAACTAGCATCTAGTGAAGGTAAACTGAAATCTGGAATTTTTTCAGCTGTCTTAGGTGATACACAGGGCTCTTGCACTTGTGGAGATGGTTCGATCACTGTTGTCTTTAACACATTATCATCTCTCCCCAAATCAACTACCGGCTCATCAACCACAAAAGCTGGATTGATAGGAGTTTCAAGCACCTTAGGTTCTTCACTATCTGGCTCATCAATGAGTTTTAACTTTGGAGATGTAGCCCTCTTTGACTTCTTTTTAATACGGACTTTCTTTGGTTTCACCGGCTTTTCAACAACATCTTTAGGTATGTAAGTCTCGTCTTGCTCATCAGTAGACTCACGTTTCTTGGAACTCTCAGCTCTTTTCTCAAATTTAGCTCTCGGATTAGCTAATCTCATCCTCCTTCCTTTAGAATCCGACTCGGTTTCCTTTAGATATATCTCAGATGTAGCCGAATAAACGTCTTCATGAGTGACAGGTGTAACAACCTCTTTCTTCATTATCTTTTTCTTTTTCTTCTTCTTCTTAGGTGCCACAGATTCACCTTCCAAATCTGACTCAATCTTTATGAAACGCTTGCCTTCGGGTTCAAAATTCAAAATTAACCTTTCTTCTTCTACCCGGTCTGAATCACTCCCATCATTCCTCCACTTATTATCAGATGGAGCAACATAATCAGGATTCTTTAGATGTCCAAATAATCCTCTGAATTTGGGAATATCAACTTTTTTCACATTCTTGTACGAAGCTAGTTTGACCAGATTATTACCAGTGACATGATCTAGAAAAACTTTAGGCCCTTCCTTCTTGACATTTGGAAACATGTCTTCTACAAACATCTGAACAAATCTTTGATACTGCAACCATTGATCATCTCCGAAATTTATCTTCATTTTGTCTAGAATCATTCGGGTGAAATTGAACTTCAGGTTTAGACATAGTGCAGCCATAGTACTCATCTGGTAGTCAAGTATATCATCGTATCCTCCCTTCCGATGTCCAAGACAATGAACCACCACATGTACCAAATACTTGTATGGTCGAGATAATGTGGTTCTCTTGAATGCTAACCTGTTCAAAGAATCTCTATAACCCATCCTCAGCAAGCATCCTTTCACCATCCTTTCATCAAGATCAACAGGATCTGACGTTTCATCCTTGAATTCTAAGACTTTCCTGATCAGTGATTCATCCACCATAATGTCCTTATCTTGTACTTTCGAATGAATATCCTTTCCAACCACTTTAGCATTTTTCCAGAATTCAGATACAATGCACTCGTATGGATCCACTGAATGTGTAATAGCTTTGAAAATTCTGGATCTTTTCAGAAAAGGCATGATCACTTTAAACTTTGCTGCTTTAGGATCCTCTTCATTCAAATAAGCACACATGTTGTGATTTGAATCACTAATTTTTCCTCTCTTTCCCATCTACAAGCACAAACAAATACACATGTTAAACTTGAATTCAAACATCAACCGATAACTTCCGCTCTATGTATATCTTTGTTTAAACGTATATGTTGTTGGACTCGATATGCCCAAGACACATATTATTATTGATGTGGCTAGTATGTCATGATCCAAGTCGGGTCATACCTAATAACAAGCTAGACAAACACCAATAATATTTGTTTATATATGATATGATCATAACAAATAAATATTAACACTTGAGTTATTTGGAAAGGGGTTTCTAAATACATTGTACTTGTGAAATAAATAAATCATATGGATGATTTATATTTTGAGAGATAGCATTCCATAATATTAATTAAGATGGTTAAATAACAATATGTGAAAAACGGTTACCAATCATGTTACATATAATGTGTTACAACATAATATAAGTTATAACATATATATATATATAGGATCAGGATCATATGAGAACATTTTGGGAATTGAGAACTATGAGAACCATTTTGGATCACAAAAAACCCAAATATAAAAAAAATCATAAAACAAAAAAAAACACAAAACTAAAAAAAGTAAAAAAATGAAAGTTCTTATTTATCATCCCGGTTTCTAAAAAAAACGTAAAAAAAAATTCTCGGTTTAGCTAAATTATACATATACATATATGTATAATATGTACATATATGTACACACATGTTTTTTTCCTATACACATATGTATAATTTAAGGTAAATGATAATGTACATATGTGTACATTACATAACTAGAGATTAAATGAAAATATACATATGTGTTTAGGTATAATACGAATTAAAAAGAAAAAAAATCGGTTTTTTTTATTACACATATATGTATAATATGTACACACATGTTTTTTCCTATACACATATGTATAATTTAAGGTAAATGATAATGTACATATGTGTATATTACGTAACTAGAGATTAAATGAAAGTATACATATGTGTATACGTATAATACGAATTAAAAAGAAAAAAAAAATCAGTTTTTTTTTTTTTTTTTTTATTGAAACCGGAATGAAATATAAGAATTTTGGTTTTTTTACTTTTTTAAAATTTTTGGTTTTGTTTGTTTTATAATTTTTTTAATATTTTTTTAGAGGGTTTTTTTAGTGGTCCAAAATGGTTTCAAAGTTCTCAATTTGCCAATGGTTCTCTTAGGATCCTTACCCTATATATATATATATATATATATATATAGGTGAGATTTCAAATGAGAAACTCTTTGAGTTTTAAGAACTCGAAAGAACTCAGTATAACGATTTTTTTTTCGAAATTTTTTTACACATGCGTAATATGTGTAGGATACATACACGTAAAAAAATTACAGAATTTTTTACACACCGAGTCGACTTTTTACACATGTGTAACGGACGTAAAAGTTAGTGTAACTACTTACATCTTTATTCTCTCTTCTACTTTGACTTTTTTGCCAGATTTAATTTCAACCACATATTTCAATCCAATTAATTAAATGTGTGGCCTAGAATTGAGTTCTTAAGTTCTTAAAACTCACCATGGGGTTCTCAAAATATCCCTCCCCTATATATATATATATGTATATATATATAAAGAAAGTATAATAATAATATTAACAAGAAAGCAAGGAGGGTGCCCCCCTCTCCTCCTCATGTTATTTTATATTATTAATTTTATAGTGGGTACATGCAATGCTTTTTATTGATCAAAAAGGAGGTGCCATTTGAAAGGATTATGATTCACTCTTTCTCTCAATTTTTCATAACAACACAAGAACAAGAGGAAAAATCCTCTAGACTCTCCCCCTCTCTTTTCTCTCTTGGACCACCAAGAATAAGGAACAAGGAAGAGTTGTCAAGTGTTACCAAATCCTAGCTACAAGTGGTGTTTGTTGGAAAGCTTGGGGTATGCTAGCTTGAGGAGCTTCATATTCAAGTTCTTGCCTTCCTTATCATCATTTCCTTCCTCTTCCTTGGATTTGAAAGGTAATATTGACATGCATGAACTTATAGTGTCATGCATGTGTTTGATAGCATGTATTTCGTATATGGATCTAGGATTGGGTTTTGCATGTGTAAAATAGGTTTTATACATATCATATTAACAAGATTTAAAACTAATTTCCGCTGCTTCTTGCATAAAATTGGGATTTTATGACTTTGATAATCTTGTTACCCATCAATGGCATCAAGAGCCGCTTATACGGATACATGCTTCATTAGAACCAAAAATTTTTGGGTTTATGGTGGGGTTTTACCATATGGCCGAAAATTTTAGGGGTTTTGGTTGCCCATGGTTTTTCAAGGTTACACTTTACATGCACGTGGTAATCTTGGAAAACTAAGTCATTTGGATGATTGATTGTGTTGTTTGGACAAAACCCGAAACTTTCGGTTTTGTCAAGTTTGGCCAAAAGTTTCAAGGGGTCAAGGGGAACCTTTTGGGTCTTGTGTTATTGCATATATGGATATGTAATAGATGTTCATAACCTAGCCATGGCCTTGTGTTTGGTTGAATGTTTGTGTTGTTATGTTTGTTCATTCAAATGGTTGTTTGTTCATTCGATATGTTTGTAATATTTATTTGGGTTTGTAATCTATTTATTCATTTCAATTGGTTTGTAATAATAATTACATTAGATACATTTCTTTTACTAGAAAAATGTATTAGGATATATTTGGTAAAAGAAGATGCAAGGAAGGAAGCCCAAATAAAATGATGGAGACCACAACACGGGAGTGAACACTTGGAGCATTTGGATGCGGGATCAAGTGGGAGTTCACCAACGCAAGCACATCTCCTTTTGGGTCCCTTAGGAGAGACCTTTTGGCACACTTGTCTTCGGTTATGAACTTGTGGTTTTGTGTTTTATGCTTGTATGGTGGATTTACTTTTGTTTGTGTTATTGCAATGTGGTTTGCTAACAACTTAAAACCAACTAGCATAAAGTTGGTTCCTTAGAAATCGTTAGGTAATAAAAATTGGTTGTTGGGTGGGATTTTTGATAAGGAAGATTGGAATCTTCTCAACCTCCTCTGAAAACGGCTAAGTATGGAATTCGAGCAAGCCTAGAGAATCGAACATGGTTTTACTACTTCGAGCAAGGTCTTCTGAACCTTAAATAGTTAATTCTTCTAAGTGTTAAGGCTTCGAGCAAGCTACACTTCAACGAGCAAGAGTATTCTTCTATCGAGCATGGATTGCCAATCGAGCAAACAGCTTGATCGTATAAGTTTTAACCAAGTGTTACGAGCACAGGATGATCGAGCACATGGGGACAAGCATGGATGCAATAAGAAGATGTCACGTGATCAAAGAAAGGACTTCGAGCACAGTTCAGTTTCCGAGCAAGATTTACATCCGAGCATGCTAAAGATTGCTGAATAAATATAAACTGAAGACATCAAGAAGAATGAGCTTGCTCGATTGACTAGTTCGAGCAAAGCATGGACAAGTCAAGAAGAACGAAGCTTACTGGAGGAGAATATAATCTCCGATAGAGAATATATTCCAAGTAAAATATGCTTGAAGACACTCATCGAGCATACCTAGAATAGTGAGTATGCTCGGGCAAGATAGTTACCTTGCTCGAGGACTCTACACTTGTATATTTTGTATTTCATTATGTAATGATTAGGAACTTCTAAAAGGAATGTCAGGGTTTATAAATAGGGGTCCTAGGATACCTTTTAGGACACGGATTTCCAGACAAAATACAGGCTGGCACGCACTGAATACGAAAAACATTCCAAAGAATATTCTCTTTGTTTTCTCGTACAATCGCCGCCGCCGTCACACAAAACCCTAGACATTCCTTTCACTGTTCCATTAATGATGTATTTATTTTAGTGAATCTTTGTCTATTGAATGAGCTTTTATTGACCATTTATTACTGTTTTGTGTTTGTTATTCACACCCCTTTGTTCCCACTCGTTGGATATCCTGATTCCACCTGGATATTCAACAAGCCTTTTGGGTAATCGAGTCGGTGTGTTCTTGTCAAACTCTAGAAGGTTTCACCCGACTCACGGTCCTGACAATTGGTATTAGAGCTTGAGTAAGCTCGCTGAAGGCCACGGGACAGAAGGTTGTGAAGAAGCTTGAAGCTTTACTCCGTCTTCACTACTGCAAACTCCAAATCTACTGATATGGAAGACCAAGAAGACCAAGAAAACTTCATATAATGGAAGGTGCTGTTTGTAGCGGCTATGAACTACAATGACCCAGAGCTGTGGATGTCTATCACTGAAGGAAACTACGTTCCTTCAACAGCTCCAAACAACAACGCAACTGCTGAACTGAAGATGAAGAAGAGGGATGATAAAGCTCTGTCTATGCTGAAATTAGGGCTTTCTTGGGAAATTCTGACAACCGTAAATCATCACAAGACTACAAGGGGCATGTATGATGCAGTTATTGAAATGTTTGAGGGGAATACAGAATTGAGAGACATCAAGAAAGACAGATTGAAACAGCAGCTTGACAGATTCAAGTTCAAGGAAGGAGAAAGACTAAAGTCAGTTCTGCAACGGTTCATGATGATTGTGAATGAAATTAGAACAACAGACCTTCAGATCTCTGATTTTGACCTAAACAAGAAACTTCTATCATCTTTGTGTGGTGAGTGGTACACTGCCAGCAAGTTCATTATAGAGAAGACCAGCTTTCCTAATTTCAAGTTAGATGACGTGATAGCCTTCGTCAAGGCTGCAGAACATGAAATGATTGAAAACCATGTGATTCGAGAGGACAAGCCAAGCTTTCAAATGAACAATGCTCTTGTGGCACCCATAGGCAACATCTCAATCAAGAATCAACAGCCTATTGTTGAGGAACCATCAAAAACCAACTCATCTTGCAGTAGTAAATCAAGATTTAATGTTCAGCTAATTGAAGCTGACACACCATCTCCAGCAACTGGGCAAACTACTTTCATGCATCACAACCCAACTCAAGGAACAGACTACCAGGCCTTGTTCTCCATGTTCACTGAGTCATACCATGCCTTTGTGGCCAAGAATCTGATAAATACAAGCATTGTGAAAGAGACCTAGAACAAATAGATGCTGATGATTTAGAAGATATGGACATTAAATGGCAAGCAGCTATGCTAGCAGTGAGGAGCAAGAGATTGTACAACAGGATAGGTAGAACAAGCTTCAATGCTCCAACTGAAAGAATTGGATATTACAAATCAAAGGCCATCTGTTATAATTGTCAACAACCTGGACACTTTGCAAGAGAATGTAACATGCCAAGACAAGCTGGAAATCAATTGAATCAAAATCAATTCTACCAGAACCAGAATCAAAATTTCCAGCAGCAAAGAAATCAGATTACCAACCAGAACCCTTACCAAAATCCGAACAGACCCCAACAGCAAACATTTCAACCTCAAACAAACAACCAATTGTAGGCTCACACAAACTAGAACATATCAAATCAGAACAATGTGAACCAGCAGAGAGACCAAGGAAAAGTTGTTGTTACAAGGGTATCACAGGATGGGGAATTTGATTGGAGCAATCATGCTGCTGAAATTGAGAGGGAAAATGTTGCATTTATGGTAAAGGTGCATGACCAGGCTGAATCTTCAAGCACTCAGGTACAATCTGATATCTCAATTTCTGATCTTCTTATTACTATTGATTAACTTAATCAGGAGATTAGAAAATGGAAAACTGAGTGTGGGAGGAAGGAAGCCTTTTTGAATGTGTATGAAACAAGTGAGGCAACCTATGAAAGTCAAATCAAAGGACTTGAGGATGACTGTATGATGGCATACCAGACCCAATCAAGAATGACCATTGAAATTGAAGGGTTGAAAAAGATGTATGCAGAAGAACCTTGTTTCTACTGGCAATATTGTGGGATATGTTGATAAAATGTCTGAAGAAGAGAAGTACAAAAATGTTCCACCGCCTTTTTGTGACAGCTACCCACTGAAAGTAGACAAGGAGAGTAGAAAGGAATACCTTAAGCAATTCAATAATGTTTTTATGACAAAGAAAAGTTTTTAAAGCAATATGCTGATATGTGTGTAGACCAGAATGGAGAGTTTGCAGTAAAGAAGATTGAGAAATCAGAGACTGAGAAGAATGGAAACAAGGAAGGTGAGAAAAACAAGTGGAGTGAGTACTCTAGTGAAGATAGTAACTACAGTTGTGGAAGCTCTAAGTCATCTAAGGGCAAGAAGAAAAGAGGATCAAGCAAAAAGAAAAGTGAAAAGATTCCTCTTCTGCTAAAAATGACTCCAAAGATGAAAAAGCACTATGAGAAGATTAGAAGAGAACATGTGGTGTTTGACATCTGTGCAAGACCATAGATTGAAATCAAGAAAAGAATAGAAGAAAATGTGAAATCTTCCTATGATCAGTCACATCCTCCAATCTATCCAGTCTTCTCAAACCATGAACTTTTTGACATTGGAGATGTGGAATATGTTCAAATGAGAAGATCTGTTGGAAATGAAAAAGGAAGCAGTTTGAGAGCCCATTCCAAGTTCAAGCCAGTTGTTTTTGTCAAAGAAAAATATCTCAGGAGCCTGATCTGAACAAACCAATCAAGATGGACTTCAGCAATTCACTATGTCCTAAAACCTCCCTAGTCTTTGATTTTCCCAAACCCAGTGACAAAATTAAAGAAAAGCAATTGCTTGAAGATATGGGGAGCTATGCAAAGATCTGGTGCAAGAAGTGTGATGCATATGGTCATCACACTAACTCTTGTTGGTTTGAAGAGGAAGAATTTGAAGTTCCTGATGTGGTTTGTGGATTTGATATGAAAGGATACAAGAAAATGTATCAAAGATATTTAAATGAAGAAAAAGACAGTTCAAATGATGAAAAGAAAAGGTCAGTGCTTGAAAAGGGACTGAAACAAGTCTTAAAGATCAATGATGAACCAAGTGTGTCTAGCAAACCTGCAAAGAACAAAAGGTCGAGTGACAAAGGAAAGGAGAAGATTAGACCTGGTGTTCTTAATGGAGATGAGAAATTTCTGATGAAACAGGGCTTTGAACCAAGAGGGTTCCAATGGAAGACTAAGAAGGAGGTGACTGAAAAGAAGAACTATGTGATTGAGCAAACTGAAAAACTAATCAAAACACAAGTTGTGAAGGAGGGGGCAGATTCTGACACAGAAGAAGATTGTGAAATTGTGTATGAAGACCCACCTCCAGTTCCAACTCCAACTCTTGATGAATCTTCCACTGATACTGAATTACAAACTGATGTAGTTTGTAAATCAGATTCAAACTAATTATGTTTTAGTCAAGTATGTTGCCGCTACGTTTACTGATCACGCCCTGATGTGGTGGAATACTATAGTACAGATAAAAGAGCAAGACACGATTAATTGCATGACCTAGGTTGAACTTAAAACATTGATGCTAGAACATTTTTGCCCAAAGAATGAAGTTCAAAGGTTAGAGCATAAACTTTGGAGCCTGGAAATGAAAGGAGTGGATCATCTGGGGTATACAAACCGCTTCAACGAATTAGCTCGCCTGGTACCTTGGTTAGTGCCTCCTGAAACAAAGCGTATTGAACGTCCTATTTGGGGTTTGGCCCCAGAAGTGAGGAGTTTGGTGTATTCTATTGGTCAAACATCCTTTGAGAATGCCGTGACTCAAGCCGGCATTGTGACTTTTGATTTGGTGAGAAGCGGAGAGTATTGAGAATGGACGGGGAATCATCGGGTATGAAATGAACAAATTAAGGAACGGGATCGCAAGGAAGACAAACAAATAAATGTGCACGCCTGACAATACAAAATTATGTCATGAGCAGTTCTGAGGTGAAACGAGATAGGTACAAGGGCCCTGGCCAAAGTGTGATAAATGTAGTTTTCATCAAGTGGCTGAGTACAGACCATTAGTGTGTCAGAAGGGTGGAAAAACGGGGCCCAGTGGCCCTAGTTGCAGAGTTAGTATAGAGATTGTCAACCGACCAACCCAAGTAACTCAACCCCGTCGTCCAAAACCACCTAGACCGCAACCTGTTAGTCAACAAGCCATCCAACAAAACCCATCCCCAACAAACTGCCGTGCTTGCTATGAATGTGGTAGCACGGAGCATTTTACAAAGAACTACCCCAAACTATATCAATGAGCAGCTGCTAGACAGAACCAAGCGTCGACGTCCGGTGCGCCTAGAGGACGCGCGTTTGTAACTGGGCCAGGAGAAGCACGACAGGACCCGAACATAGTAACAGGTACATTTGTAGTTTCTGATCAATATGCTTTTGTATTATTTGACACGGGTGCCGATAGAAGTTTTGTTTCCACTAGCTTTGTATCCTTGGGAAATATGCCAGTTAGTGAACTAACAAATTCCTTATACTATAGAACTCGCTAACGGTAATTCTATAACCGTCAAACCAATTGTCCGAAAATGTTCCATTATTCTAAATGACCACCCATTCCTTATTGACCTCCTCCCAATAGAGTTAGGATGTTCCGATGTAATTGTCAACATGGACTGGTTAACCAAGTATAAGGCAGAGATTGTGTGTAATGACAAGACAGTTAAAATTCCCCTTTCGGATGGTGAAATGATTGTGGCACAGGGAGAGAAGTCTAGTTCGATATTACCTCTCGTGTCTCATCTCGAAGTGTTGAAGTGTTTAAGCCAAGGGTGTATGGCGTTTTTGGCAAACGTGATCGTAAAGAACCCTGATGAGAAATATATAGAAGATATCCCTGCTGTACGTGAATACCCCGATGTCATTCCCGATGATTTACCTGGATTACCACCGAACCGACAGGTTGAATTCCTTATTGACCTAATCCTAGGATCAGCCCCTATTGCTAAGGCACCTTATCGATTGGCACCCTCTAAAATGCAAGAATTATCCAAGCAGTTACAAGATTTGTTGGATAAGCGTTTCATACGTCCTAGCTATTCTCCTAGGGGAGCACCTATATTGTACGTAAAGAAGAAAGATGGAAGTTTTAGAATGTGTATTGATTACCGGGAATTAAGCAAAGTTACCATCAAAAACCGATACCCTCTCCCTCGAATAGACAATTTATTTGACCAACTTCAAGGGGCAAACTATTTCTCGAAAATCGACCTCCGATCCGGTTACCATCAAGTCAAAATCCAAGAGGAAGATGTGTCTAAAACAGCGTTTCGTTCTCGTTATGGACACTATGAATTCTTTGTTATGCCTTTCGAGCTGACTAATGCTCCCGCAGTTTTCATGGATCTTATGAATCGAGTTTGTAAACCATACCTCGACTAATTCGTTATCGTGTTTATTGATGATATTCTAATATATTTGAAAACCAAGGAGGAACACGAGAAACATTTACGAACCATCTAGGAATTGTTGAGGCAGGAGAAGCTGTACGCCAAGTTATTAAAATGTGAATTCTGGCTACAAGAAGTGCAATTTTTAGGTCACGTTGTTAATTGGCATGGAATCCATGTAGACCCGAGCAAAATTGAAGCCATTAAACATTGGCAAGCCTCGAAGTCACCGAAAGAGATCCGCAAATTTTTGGGACTAGTTGGGTATTACCGGCACGTTATTGTTAAGTTTTCCAGCATAGCCCAACCTTTAACCCTTTTGACCCAAAAAGATCATGCTTATGATTGGGGAGAAGAACAAGAAGCGGCTTTTCAATTGCTGAAGCAAAAACTATGCCAAGCCCCACTACTGAGTCTTCCATAGGGAACTGATGATCTAGTAGTTTATTGTGACGCGTCCCGTAAAGGTTTAGGATGCGTACTAATGCAAAGAAACAAGGTTATAGCGTATGCTTCTCGACAGTTAAAGGTGCACGAAAAGAATTATACTACTCATGACTTGGAACTGGGCGCGGTTATTTTTGCACTTAAGACCTGGAGACACTACCTATATGGCACCAAAATGCACAATATACACTTACAACAAAAGCCTACGACACATATTTGACAAGAAAGAACTAAACATGAGGCAGAGGAGATGGGTAGAACTGTTGAATGATTATGACTGTGAAATTCGTTACCATCCGGGCAACGCTAATATAGTGGCAGATGCCTTGAGTAGAAAAGACAGAATCAAACCACTAAGGTTCCGAGCACTCGGAATGATAGTCCAAACTAGCCTTACCAAACAAATCCATATTACCCAAAACGAAGCCCTAAAAGAAGATCACGTGGAGAATGAAGATTTACATAGGAACGAGCAGAATTTTGAAGAAAGAACGGACGAAATTTTATACTTCAAAAACCGAGTTTGGATTCCCACTACTAACAATTTGCAGGATTTGATCACAGACGAAGCCCATAAGTCAAAGTATTCCATTCACCCAGGGACAGATAAATGTACAAAGACTTGAAGGAATATTATTGGTGGCCCGGTATGAAGAAGGATATTAGCCACGTATGTCGGTAAATGTGTAAGGCCCAGTTCCCGGTAACCCTACTTTGGTGTTGGATTTACTCATAAACACAGTTCTAAAATCAGAGTAAATTAAAAACTTTGCGGGATAATTAAAAACTTCAAACATCACATTACAAAACATTCATTCTTGTCTTAACCTACAAATTGTCTTTTCATAAGTAATTAATTAAAACAGTCATAACACTTCATCATGGATGCCAGTCTCTTCAGTCCATGCCCTGTGTCCCTCTTTAAGCCAGCTGCCTCAACCTATTTGCCTGCGTGCAGACTAAAAGTCAGCTATGTTGAGTGAGTTCTAGGTAATTAATTAACATAGAATACGTTAATACCCTTACTCATATGCGTCCGAAGATACGTATTCATAGCTTAGTTTTCTATTACTCCTTTCATATATATCTTATATACATGCATATGTACTTACATACTTTCTTTCATAAAACCCTATGGTATACCATAAGCTATTCTACATTAAACATTATAGATATTGTAAGGGTCTGGTCCCTATCATTACAGATATTATGTGACATTTGAGACAAAACAAGGTACACCTCAGTACGTATTTATCGATTTAGCAAATAAACGTTTTTTGCATAACAAACGAATGATTAACCGAACGGGTCTGGTTATGACCCAGATATCCCGGGGGGGCATCTATTAGTGATATACGTTTAATATGAGCTCAAATACTAGTATTATGGCCTTAGTTCGATAGCAAACAAGTTAAACGAAAACATGCTAGTTTAACTACCCGCTATAGAATTAAACGCGAAAGATAGTTACAAACCAAGCATTGTAACATCCGTTAAGCCGAAAAAGACTTACCAAACACTTATTTGAAATGTTTTAAGCGATCCGTGAAAATATTTTTGATTTTTACAAACATATAGTATGTTTTTATAACTTTACTCAAAACTAGCCGAAAAACACTCGTTTTCGCGCTGTTTAACGCACCCGATAAGTTTTTCGCGCCAAAAACCGAACCCGGACTAAATTTGGACTGGGCTTTTCGTATTTGGGATTGAAAAATCAGAAACTTGGGCCAAAATGGGACCAAAGTGGGCCCATATGGAGTTCCGATCGCAGCACCCCACCCCACCCCCCATTTTTTTATAGAACTTGTTATCTAAGCTTTTATTATTCATTTCACTTGATAAAAACTGAAGTCCAAGCAGCTGCAAGTCAGTTTTTCCATAAACCTTCCAAAACCCTAAGGAAACAACTTAAATAAGTAACTTTTAAACTTGTTTAACCTTGATTAATACCATAAAAACGTGTCTTAATTGCTAAAAATCATTCCTAACCATGTAAAAATCCTAAAAATGGTCCATAAAAATTTTTTGATCATACACATGGTAAGGAACCTGTTTTGATAGTTTTTTTTGGCCATAAACACGGATTAAATGGTTGAAACGGCGTTTTTACGGTTCAAAAGTTCTTTTTTGCGTACTAGCCAAAACCCTAAGTTAAAGGGCTGTTATATTGATGAAACCTGCTTGGTTTGTGATATAGGACTTGTATCTAGCCTACATAGGAGCACAAGAGCTTGAAAAGTTGATTAGAAAGGCGGAAACGAACCACAACCGCTAGGGTAATGCCGAAACACTCGCTTACGGGCTGTTTAGGTTAGGGTTGTGATGTGCATATTTTTAGGTCTTAAAATTTTGCAGGGACATTAGGGACCATGTCAATAAGTCCCTGTTCAAATTTGGTAACTTTTCGACCATTCGAGAATATTTCGCGAATTTATTACCTAATTGGGACGTTTATTTGCGAAAAATAGCTAAAATACTTCAAAAATTATGAAATTTTTCTGGGAACTCAGATTTGATGTAGTTTGTTCACATATGAATTTTGAGATCATTTGGAGAAGTCTAAAGTTGTTTTGTGTATATGCGTTAGTGTGAATTTTTATAGCCGAAAAGAATATTGCACGAGCTTTTTACACTCTGGAATTGATACAGGTTGTTTTGGGACATGATTTGAGTATTTAGGAATTTTTGGAAATTGTTTGGGATAAACGGACGATTTTCAGGCGAAGTATAGCTGATAAAATGAATTTTTATAAATTAATAAATCAGTAACTAATTCCAGAAATATTTTTATAAAAATATACATATTTTAAGTGATAAGTGGCTAAATTTTCATAATTTAATGATTAACGGTTAATTAATTATGCTAATTTGAAGATTAAACAAATTCAGTTTTTATAAAAACCGGCAAGTTCGCGACTAATGAACTTGCGGGAATATCAAAACACCAAGAGTGATCAAAAATCATATTTTTCGATTACTTATGTAAAAACAAACTTTTCTATGAGAAACCTGGACAATCTGGATAGATTGTGCGCGTTTCTTCTCAAAATGAAACTGAATAAATGGAAACGGGCCTCCTGGCTAATCCTGGACCCCAGTATGTGATCATTCTTTATAACTTAATCATTTTATTAACCAATACATTTACCCAAGCTTATTTTCACATAACTGTTTTCTGAACGTGTAAACGAACAACTTGGCCCCGCTGGGAAAACGGGAACCTGAGCCAAGTTCAGTTTTAAGTATTAAACATTGAACAACATCACAACCTAAGCCTATTGCCACTTTCGGGGCGTTCTAGCTATACCCAGATTAGTTATACAACCTAGTTTAGGATTGAGATTATAATAATATTAAAATATTAAAATTATTATAATATTGATTATAGGAAACCGTGATTGCAAGTTATTCAAACCTCAAACCGACGTGCTACTGATTATCTACTAAAAAGTGAGTTTCATGACCCCACTTCTAAACTGTTTTACAAACTTTTGTGGTGAAAAGCATGTTTGATTATATATACATACCTGAAACATGTATTGGTGTAAATTATCTAAGTGCTGACACACGAAAGTCCCCACGATCACAGTGATTAACTTCGAGCCGGTGGCTTGTGAATAGTACTATTGGTTTGACAAACCCAAACGGAATCGGCCTGGTTGCCGTGTCACATAGTGCCGTTTGCACATGACCATATTTATACAAACAGGCTATGTAGTGTCAGACATAGCTACTGGGGCATGTTGTGGTTGGTTGAGCGTGGAAAATGGATGCACACAGCACATACAGTCAAGGCTTCACTGTAGCTATGCATAATTACATCATTTACATACATACATACATACATACATACTTATTTCATGATTACAAGTGTAAACTTGTGAAAACTCATTACTGTTTTCTTGAAACTCGTGAAACTCACCAACTCTAGTAGTTGACCCGTTTTAAACTGCTTTTCAGGTGTACCTAAATCGGAATGATTTGGTGATCTTTTACGTGCCCATGGTGCGTGGTTGATGCTATGTGAATAGAAGCAAGGGCGTTAGTAGTAAGATCGTATAGTTAACGAACTAGTTTTGTTTGTATCGCCTAGACTGTAAAACAATGATAGAACAATGAATTGTAATATATTGTAAATTAGTTTGTGAAGTTTCTTTATAAACAATGTGTTGATACCAGAGGTGTCTGTTACATTCTCGTTTTACGCTTCCGCATTGTGCTAGTCGGGGTGTGACATATTATAAGCGTCTGGTCCCTATCATCACAGATATTATAAGGGTCTGGTCCCTAACATTACAGATATTATAAGGGTCTGGTCCTAACATCACAGATATTATAAGGGTCTGGTCCCTACTACCTCGAATAACCATACATTTATCATATGTGCATATTTTTCCTGTCTCATGTATATAATAATATATATATATATACATGCTCATTCATACTATCGTTATATAGTAATAACATCCAATACATAGTCATATACGTATCATACACTTATCAATTAAGTAAATGTATTAACTATCACATAGGAGTATGCACACAGCCCCGAAAACATTTCAAAGAGAAATGGGGCTAGAACTCACCTGGAGTAGATTTCTCTCGCCGTTAATGGTAATTCCCTTCTTTAGTTATGCATGGCTAACTATATAGTACATTACGCGTGTCAATTATCTATTACCACTACTTCCTACATCTAAATTTATGAAACCCTCAACTAACGAGCATCCGGGGGCAGCGCCCCTGGTAGCGGGATCTAGGGGCGGCAGCCCCTAGCAGGGTCCAAGGGGCAGCGCCCCTGGCTGGGGTTAAGTCCTTTAACAAAAATGCATCAGAAAATGAATTTTATAAAATTTTGCGTGGAAGAATTTCGCTTCGCATGCATGGAAGAATTTCTCTTCGCATGCATGGAATTTCGCTTCGCATGACTTTTTCGCTTCGCATGCATGGAATTTCGCTTCGCATGACTTTTTCGCTTCGCATGCTTTTTCTCTTCGCATGGAACTTTTTCGCTTTCCATGCTTTTTTGCTTCGCATGGAACTTTTTCGCTTCGTACGGTCATGCGATGCGAAATTATTGATTTCGCTTCGCATGGCTGTGCGATACAAAATTCCTGCCTTTCGTCGTTTTGACCATTTTAACGCCATCTTCCGACACATTCTGACCCTATGCACCTGATCCTGAACCCATATATCTCATAATCCAACGCTACCTTTAAAGTGCACCCAAGAGGTTATAACTTACCAAGTTTATATTTTTCATACATTTTAAAATCCGATCTATCATTTTATCTGTTTGCATGATAATTCTAAGCATAAAACTTAACCATTTAAATCGAAACCCACCTTTTGCTTCGGGTTCGAGTTCAGATATGGACAAAACGTAGATCTGGACGTGATTCTTGTTGCTTGACGATGTTAAACACGAGATTCCACCCTTCTTTGGCTTGGATTTTAAATCCGAGTGCTAGAGAGAGAGTATGTGTGTGTTTCTTGAGTGTGTGTGTGTGTGTGTTTGGATGAGAAAATAAAAGAAAGGTAGAAGTAGGTGGGTTATATAGAGGGGGGTTTCATGGGTCCCACCACCCATTCCCAATTCCTACTCCAAATATTATCCAAATACTTAACACACCACTAACTTAACGACACACAGTTAATAACAAGCTTTCTATTATGTATTATTTAACAAAAGTTGGATGTTACAAAATGCCTGACTTGTTAGAGGGTTAAGGCTGAATATCAAAAACCTTCGGGAATGTTACATCAACCGGAAATACCGCAATGGAAATCGGAACAAATTACCATGGATTTTGTAACACGCCTTCCCAAAACCTCTAGAGGAAACGATGCAATATGGGTGATAGTTGACCTATTAACCAAATCCACACATTTCCTTCCAATTCGTACCACTCACACAACCGAAAAACTTGCTCACATCTACATCAAAGAAATCATATCCCGACACTGTGTACCTATTTCAATCATTTCTGATCGTGATAGCCATTTCACCTCTCGATTCTGGCAAGCTGTACAATAAGCCTTGTGAACCTGAATTGACCTAAGCACCGCCTACCATCCCTAAACTGGCGGTCAATCTGAGTGAACCATTCAAACCTTAGAAGATTTGCTTCGCGCTTGTGTACTAGACTTCAGTGGAAACTGGGATCAACATCTTTCATTGGTTGAATTTTCGTATAATAATAGCTATCACAGTAGCATTCAAGTGGCACCATACGAAGCATTGTATGGGCGAAAATGTAGATCATCCCTGTGCTGGACTGAGGTTGGAGAAACACAAATTACCCGATCTGACTTGATTCAAGAAACCACTAACAAAATCCGTAAAATCACAAATAAATTGAAAATCGCCCGAGACTGACAAAAAAGCTATGCTGACGTTCGTAGAAAACCGTTATCCTTTGAATTAGGCGATAAGGTTTTCCTAAAAGTATCCCCGTGGAAAGGCGTTATTCGATTCGGTAAAACCGGTAATCTAGCTCAGCGATACATTGGGCAGTATGAAGTTATTTCTAAGATCGGTCCTCTAGCCTACCGACTGGGGCTGTTTGGTAGCCTGTTAACAGTCATTAAAAGGCTAACTCATAATGGCTCATAACATCTGAATGGTTAAGAGGTAGTCTTTAGTCTGAATGATTAAGAGGCTAAATCTTAATGGTTACCTCTTAACCATTCAGACTTAAGGCTACCTCATAACCATTAAGATGTTATGAGCCATTAAGAGGTAGCCTCTTAATGACTGTTAAGAGGCCAAACACGTTTCGAACCTGAAAAAGTGCCCTTTAATGACTGTTAAGAGGCTACCAAAAAGTGCCTCTTAATGACTATTATGAGCCATTAAGTTCTATTCACGATGTCTTTCACGTTTCGAACCTGAAAAAGTGCCTTACTGACGAAACCGAAATCGTACCACTAAGACTTAAACGTAAACGAGAAACTAAACTTCGTAGAGTAACCAGTGGAAATACTAGAGGGGAAAATAAAACAATTAAGAAACAACAAAATTTCTCTGGTTAAAGTTCGGTGGAATTCAGAACGGGGACCCGAATTCACGTGGGAGCGAAAATCTGAGTTTAGAAAGAAATACCCGCACTTGTTTCCAAATAAGGGCAAAGTGGAATAATCGAATTTCAGGGGAGAAATTTTCTAACGCGGGGAGAATATGACATTTGAGCCAAAACAAGGTACACCTCAGCACGTATTTACCGATTAAGCAAACAAATGCTTATTACCTAACGAACGACTAACCGAACGGATCTGAATATGACCCAGATATCCTGGGGGCAATCTATAAATGATATTCATTTAATATAAGCTAATATATTAGTATTATGGCCTTAGTTCGATAGCAAACAAGTTAAAAGAAAACATGCTCGTTTAACTACCCGCTATAGATTTAAATGCGAAAGATAGTCACAAACCAAGCATTGTATCATCCGTTAAGCCGAAAAAGATTTACCAAACACTTATTTGAAATGTTTTAAGCGATCTGTGAAAATATTTTCGAATTTTGCAAACGTATACTATGTTTTTATAAATTTACAAAAAAATAGCAGAAAAACACTCGTTTTCGCACTGTTTGACGCGCCCGATATATTTTTCGCACCAAAAACCGAACCCAAAATAAATTTGGATTTGGCTTTTCGCGTTTGGGCTTGTAGATCCAGAATATTGGGCCAAATGGTCCCAAAACTCTTTCGGTAGCAAGGGGTTCCCCCCCCCCCCCTTAAGTATACTTTTTTTATATAATATACAAGATATTTTTTACACATCCTAATCAACAAATTATGGAAAAATCTCTTCTGGTTCTTCAGCATAACTCAAGAAAATTTAGGTATTTTAATTAGTTAGTATCATTTTTAATTTGTTTTAATTATGTTTAATAACATATAAACATGGTTTAATTGCCAAAAATCATTCCTACCCATGTAAAAATCCTAAAAATGGTCCATAAACATGTTTTAATCATACACATGGTTAGGAACCTGGCTTGATAGTTTTCTTGGCGACAAACACAGATTAGAGGGTCTAAACGGTATTTTTACGGTTCAAACGTTCGTTTTTATACCCTACCAGAAACCCTAAGTTAAGAAGCTACCATGTTGATCGAACTTGCTTGGTTTGTGATATAGGACCTGTATCTAGCTTTCATAGAAGCACAAGAACCCGAAAACTTTATTAGAAGGGAGAAAACAAACAAAAACCGCTAAGGTAATACCGAATGACACGATTACGGGCTGTTTAGGATTCAATTATGATGTGCATATTTTTAGGTCATGAAATTTTTCATGGACATCAGGGACCATATCATTAAGTGCCTTCTCAAATTTGGTAATTTTTCGACCATCCGAGAATATTTGGCAAATTTATTACCGAATTGGGACGTCTATTTGGTAAAAATAGTTAAATTGCTTGAAAAATTATGAAATTTTGATGGGAACTCAGATTTTTATATTATGATCACATATGAAATTTGGGGTCATTTAGAAAATCCAAATTATGTTTTGTGTATTTGCGTTTATTTGAATTTTCATAGTCGTTTTTGGCTCAAAAATAATATGTGGCAAGATTGTTAGAGTTTGGAATATTTCCAGGTTGTTTTGGGATAGATTCTGCACTCAGAAATTTTGGTGGAATTTTTGGAGATCGTTTGTTATAAACGGACGATTTTCGGGCTAAATATAGCTGATAAAATGAATTTTTATAAATTAATAAATCAGTAAATAATTCCAAAAATATTTTTATAAAAATCTACATAATTTAATTGATAAATGACTTAATTTTCATAATTTGAGTATTAACGGATAATTAATTATGCTAATATAAAGATTAAACAAATTCAATTTTGATAAAAATCGACGAGTTCGTGATTAACAAACTTGTTAGAATATCAGAACACCAAGACTGATCAAAAATCATATTTTAAGATTAAGTAAGTAAAAACGAACTTTTTATGAGAAACCCGGACAAGTTCAATAGATTATACGTGTTTTTATCTAAATCAAATTGAATAAACGGAAACGAGCCCCGTAGCGAGTCCAAACCACCGATGTGTGATCTTTCTTTATAACCTAATCATTTTATTGAACAACACATTTACCCAAGCTTACATCCCCATAACTGTTTTCTGAACGCATAAACGAACAACTTGGCCCAGCTGGGAAAACGGGGAAACTAAGCTAAGTTCGGTTTTAAGTATTATACATTGATCAACATCACAATCTAAGCCTATTGACACTTTCTGGGTGAAACAACTATACCCAAATTAGTTATACAGCCTAGTTTAGTATGAAAATTATAATAATATTAAAATATTAATATTATTATAATATTAATTATAGGGACAAGTAATAGTAAGTTGAACCAGCTACGAGTTGGCACTGGACCAGACCTCTACTAAATAGTGAGTTTCATGACCCTCTCTTTGAACAGTTTTTACGAACTTTTGAGGTGAAAAGCTTGTTTAATTACATTTACATACCTGAAACATGTATTGATGTGAATTATCTAAGTTCTAACACATGAAAGTCCCCACAAACACAGTGATAAACTTCGAGTCGGTGGCTTGTGAATAGTACTATTGGTTTGACAAACCCAATTGGAAGCCGGCACGGTTGCTATGACTTTACCCCGTTTGCACATGACCATAACTATACAATGGGGGCGGAAAAGTCTAGGTAGTGTTAGACATAGCTACTCGGGGTATATTGTGGGCGGAAAAGGGGCCACAATGGTTGATTGGGCGTGGGAAATGGATGCACGCAGCACGAACAAACAGTCTAGGCTTCATTATTGCTTAGCATAATTACATCACTTACATACATACTTATAATTACACATACAAAGTGTTGACTTGTGTATACATACTTATAATTACACATAAAAAGTGTTGACTTGTGTTTAAACTTAACTGTTTTCTTTAAACTCGTGAATAGGAATAACTTGGGTGGAACTTGTAGTTGACGTTTTAAACTGCTTTTTAGGTATACCGAAGATGGAATAACTTGGTGATCTTCTTTGTGTCTAAGGTGTGGTTGATGCTATGTGAATAGAAGCAGGAGTGTTAGTAGTAACATCAAATAGTTTAACAAACTGGTTTTGTTTGTATCACCTAGACTGTAAAACAATGTAAGTAATATATTGCAAATTGGTTTGTAATGTTTCTTTATAAACAATGTGGTTGATACCAGAGGTGTCTGTTACATTCCCGTTGTACGCTTCCGCATTGTGCTAGTCGGGGTGTGATAATTATCTACGAAGATAGGGGTAGTAAGAACATTCAAACCGTAGTCCTGCATTTGTTTTTGTATCCAAAGAACCTGAGAACAGCAACTAGAGGCAGCTACATACTCAGCTTAACAAGCAGACAACGAAACCGTGGTTTGTTTCTTGCATTGTTAGGTGACAAGACGTTTGCCGAAGAACTAACACCCTGCCGTTTTAGATTTGGCATTCAACTTGCAGCTTCCACAGTCTGAATCTGAGTAAAACCTCAGCACAAACTCATCATCTTTTGGATACCAGAGACCGACCCCCGGACATCCCTTGAGATAACGTAGGATTCTTTTGACAATCATGAGATGTGAGACATTTGGATTGGATTGATATCGGCCGCACAAACATGTGGCATACATGATGTCTGGCCGAGAAGTAGTAAGATACATCAATGAGCCTACCATGGATCGGTATTATGTTTGATCAACCTTATCCTTGTTAGGATCAGGACCGATACCATGATTCAATGGAAGAGGAGTACCGATAGCCAATGCATCAGTCATGTTGAACTTCGCCAATACGTCATTGACATACTTGGTCTGATAGATAAAGACACCATCTGACAACTGTTCTACTTGAAGTCCAAGGAAAAATTTCATCTCCCCTAATGCTCTCTTTTCAAACTTCTTCTTCATTACTTCTTCAAACTGCTTGCACAGAACATCGTTTGTCGACCCAAAGTTGATATCATCGACGCATATCTGCAAAATCTGTAGATGTCCATCAACAAATTTGGTGAAGAGTGTACAGTCGACGGTTCACCTGATAAACCCGTTGTCCAAAAGATGTTGGGACAACGGGTCTCATACCAGGCTCTCGGGCCTGATGGAGACCGTAGAGGGCTTTATCAAGGAGGTACACTTTGTCTTTGTGGATCGGATTGTAACATCTAGGAAAAACCCATATTTCTTTTGGGTTAAAAATTGCCAACTTTGAAAGTTGAAGGATTAAAAATAATTTCAAAGATAAAAGGAAGAATGAGATAAAGAAAAACAAAGCATTCTTATGTTAAGGTAATAAGGAAAAATAAGATAAGAAAATAAAGGCATCTTATCTTAAGAAAATAAGAAATTCCATTCTACATGGAAAGATGGAAGAAAAGGTAAGCATCCCACATGGGTATAAATAAGGAAGTGAATTTTCATCCCACATGGAAACAAACAAAGAAATGGAAGCTCTTTATAAGGAAGCAAGTTTCCATAAAAATGTTATAATGTGGCTAACCACTCTCCATAGTCCTAGCGGAGGGTGCGAAGCACCCGACGCGCACGCGCACGAACACGGACTCGGACTCGGACTCGGACTCGGGCATAATGTGGCGTTTTGATGGCGCACTTGGCACTTCGCACGCTCGCAAAGGGCCACTTTAGTATTTTTCGAAGATGGAAATATGATCAAGAAGTGGCAAGTTATCAAATACGAGGGACTAAAAATAAAAATCTTAATTCTGGAACCCATCGTGCTACGCGATGAGCCCAGCCTCAAGACCATCACGCTACGCTACGGCCTGTGATGACGCAGCAACACGTGTCGCGACCAGGGGACACGTGGCAGACGCTAGGGCTGAGTCAGCAGCCACGCGTCATTTCTCTTACATCGCGCTACGCGATGGCTTAAGACAATGGACCATCGCACTACGCGATGGATCCCAAACTCGGCTATAAATAGGAGGGTTCACGGCATTCGACACTCACACCTCCAACAAAACATTTCACACACACTAGCCTTGGTTAGCGTGCCAGTCTCGTGGAACGTGCCAAGCTCCGAAGCTCTGACAGTCTAAGCTTTGGTACGCGATATAGAGTGGAGGTGCTGCTCGATCAGTCATAGGCATTTAACTTCAAACAACCGTACGATGTAGGGATTCTGATTAAGTTATTATTTTAGTATTATAATAATAGCTTAGACCATAGTCAGGGATATAGCCCGAACCTTGATAACTGATAAGCATAATATAACTTTTCATAAGCAAGGGTTGGAGTTAAAATATTGTTTCTTCATGATTAAGAAATGTAACCATTTACATGCAAAGGTTATAGTTAAAGAGTATTTCTTACTAATTAAGAAAGATACTATTCATTCACAGGTTATAGACAAAGTAATGTTTCTTCTTGAAGAAGAAACCTGGTATAAATGTTTCTTCCTGAAGAAGAAACCTGAGATATAATTAATAAATAAACAAAGGGACTAAATGTCCACATGTTTTGTACAAATAAATTATCAAGGTTACATCTATACAAAACAGACTACGGGGTCTGAAGCTAGATCGTTGATCTAGATATTTATACAAATGTTATACTCGTACTATAGGTCCGAGATAACAGCCAATCAATCAATCTGAAAGATGGAAACAGAAACATGAATCAGTAACAGAAACTGATTTACAAACAGGTGTCAGTAACCGAAACTGATCAACATACAGGAATCAGTATCAGAAACTGATTACAATCATAACAGGTGAATACGCCCTAAACTTTTACAACTCTTTTAGAGTCTGAACTGTTTACATAGGATTTACGAATCCTTAAAACTTTGTGCTACAATAATGAAAAACGGGCATACTCAAATTAAGAGTATACATGTGTTTGGATCCATAAATACATGGTGACTCAGAATTCCCCGAGGCCATGCATATCATCAAACATGCCTCTGGTAGTCTATGGGACAAATCGGAGAAATGATATTGTGTATATGATTAATTGTACATGTACTTAGGGTAATTGTAACCCAATTGAGTTGGGTGACTAATGAGTATTGTCACGAAGGTATTGTTATTGTTTACACACTGGTATTATTGAGTCAGCGTCATTCACCGGCTGTGTGCTGACGTATTTTCCCCCACATTTCAGGAAACTATAAAGAATAGAACTGACAGACATGAACTGATAGAAGATTGGAGACATAGTTATTAGAGGTGATCTGATGGCTCAGATATTTTAGCTAAATATTGTAAAGAATCATATTTTGAAATAACAGGTATTGAAATAACAAAACGGGTATTCTAACCCGACATTTTATAAATGAATATTTTATTAAAAGGCTTCCGCTCAGATTTTGTCAAATATTGAAATGGGTAACTGAACTCATTATTTTATATAAATAAATATTAAAATTTTAAAGACTTCCGCTAACCGCAACTCTGATATATTTTCAAAACCGGATACCAACTAACGGGCGTCGCACCTAGGCCCTAAGTCGGGGTGTGACAGGTTGGTATCAGAGCCATCGGTCTTAGCGAATTAGGTATATTTATTACCTAGGGTTGACTAGAAATAAGGATATGCTGAAAACATTGGTATTCAAATGAAGAATATCAACTGATATAATCACTGAATGATTGAATATGATTCGGATAGGATTTAATCTTACACGGGTACTGATTCAAACAAAATAGGTACTTAACTGAAAGTATCTAAAATACAGCCTAGAATTCCCTAGTCGTTGAACGGTAGGAGTATATCTTTGACAATCAACATTTTGGACTTGAACTATCTTGTGGAGGCTAGGAATGTATACACGTCTCAGTGGACTAGCATACCCCACAAAGAAACCTTCAACTGATTTGGGACCAAATTTGCCCTTGGTTCAAGAATGGTGCATGTCGATCCAAACGGTTCAAGCCACTTTTAGATGATTTAGTAGCTCGAAACGCGTCTTGCCGAATTTCTTGACTCTAAGCACCCGGCTATGTGTATAACAAGCTGCCGCTACTGCTTCCGACCAAAAATACACAGGTAATTATGAATCAGAGAGCATAGTTCGAGCTCTTTCAAACAAGGTTCGATTCTTTCGTTTAGTGACCCCATTTTGTTGTGGAGTATACGGTGCACTGAATTCATGAAGAGCCCCCCGGTCATTACAGTACTCAAGCATTTTGTTGTTCTTGAACTCCGTCCCATTGTCACTTCTTATTCGCTGAATCTGTAGATTGTACAAATTCTCTAGCTTTTTGAATAAGATCATTAGTGAATCATACGTCTCATCCTTTGATTCCAAAAAACATACCAACGAAAATCTTGAATAATCATTGGTAACCACAAGACAATAAAGTTCTCCTGTGATACTTTTGACATTCACCAGACAAAATAGATCCATATGGAGACATTCGAACGGTAAGCTTATGGAGTTGAAAATTTTTTTCGGATGTGGTTTCTTTGTCAGTTTTCACTTCTTACAGTCCAAGCACTTTTCATTTAACTGAAAATTTCTCAAATTCACTCCCTCTACCAAGTTCTTATGAATCAGATGATTCATCTTCCTCACACTGATATGTCCCATCCTTTGATGCCATAAAACTGACTCTCGTTTCGATGGCCTAGAAATAAAACATTGAGCAGATACCGAGGATGTTGATGTTGTACTCATGTTCATGACATAAAGATCATTCTCTCGAGGATTACGCATAAGAATTCATTCTTCAGGAATTTTGAAACCCGGTTTCAAAGTTAAACATTCTCTGTTAGTGAAATGTGTAGAGAAGTTTTTGTCACAAATTTGTGATATGCTAAGCGAATTGTTCTCCAGTTATGAAATGTAGTTGACGTTCTCAAATGTGACCATCCTGTTCATCAATATGCCTTCCCCAACAATTTGTCCTCCTTGGTTTCCAGCAAAACCGACATACCCTCCATGAATAAATTTGACATCTTTGAGAAGATAAAAAGTACCCGTCATGTGTCCTCTAAATTGAAATTTTCTTTCTTGGAAGCCCCTGATATGCCATGAGTGCCTGATCTGTTGGAGAACATTCTTAACTTGAACTTTCCGAATCTTCATTGGTAATATCTTTAATTAATCCCTCAACGAACTCATCTTTTACCTCAACAGATTCCTCCTCATCACTTGAACTATTGACTTCAGGAAGCACCACATCTTTTTCATCTCCAAAGTCAATTTTTCCATGAGGTACTTCTTCTCCATTAAACTAACCTGCAAAACTTTCAATGATATTAGGTGGAAATAATGAAATCAGGTAGTCAGAAGGAACTTCGTGATGTTTTCCATATGTTCGTAGAAGTTCGTTATCTGAAATATTTTGAACATCCTCTTGAACAACCCTGTAACTTTCTTCATTCTCATCCTTGAACACCTTGTCCATACCCTGATCACTAACCACTTTATTTTCAACCAACTGATCACACAATCCTTTACCACATTCTCAACACGTTCACTTTTCTTATCCTCATTCATCTT
This sequence comes from Bidens hawaiensis, assembly GCF_021521415.1. NCBI lineage: Eukaryota > Viridiplantae > Streptophyta > Magnoliopsida > Asterales > Asteraceae > Bidens > Bidens hawaiensis. The sequence continues at coordinate 67,043 of NW_027494935.1, forward strand.
TTCACATAACACCTTTTGATTCTCCTCATCAACCATTTCTGCAACATTTTCTTGAAACACCGAGTTCCAACTAAAACCCTCATCTATTTGAGTTGTAGCGGCCTATTGTTGTGAGGTTGACGCTTCAGTAGGTTTCTTGCTTTTTGATTATTCTGCCTTGGGACGATGATATATAGCTTGCTTGTGGTAATCACTTCCAAAGGGATGTGCTGCATTATCAACCAAATTCTTGCTTGTACGCTCCCGCTTGAAGTGTCCTTTTTCTCTGCACCTAAAGCATCTCACCTTAGATTTATCAAAACCCAATTTTGATGTTGTACCATCTAGCACATTTCTTCCAGTTATTTCCTTGAACCTTTGAGCTCCTTATCACACTTGCCATGCACCACCGTATATCAATCATTTCCATTTACTCTGGATCAATTTGGTCGTAGTCTTCTTTTGTCATGTTATAATTTCCAATACGACCAGTAACTAAACACTCGTATGACTCTAAAACTGATCCAAGAAATGCCATATGTTCCTTTATGGTGTCAGCGGTTAGGTTTCCTGTATTCTTTATATTTAAACCAATGTTGCACTGTATGATATCAGAATCTTGTGTGTTCGAGGTTTGAGATACTGGAATTGTGCCTGAATAACTACTACTGTATTGTGGAGTAGTAGGAACATTGGTTACACAGGCTTGTCCAGTTTGCTCTGCACAAAATTCTATGGGAATCTTAGGATTTGATGAAGCAACAGATTGTGAACCTTTGAAATACAACGCCACATCTTGTGAAACTGCTGTTGATTTCATTTTCTGCTTTTTCCTAAGCTCCAATTCGTGTGCTTCAAGCTTCTCAATAAATCCTGCAAGGTTTTTTCCGGCATATGCAACATGATTTGATTGTTGAATCATCATAAATGTGTTCCATTCTTCAGGTAATGCATCAGCCAGTTTATCAATGTACTCATAATAAGGCTTGTCAGTCCCTAACCTCTTCATTTCATTAACCAAATGACAATATCTCTCTACCAACTGTGCAAAAGTTTCCCCTTTGACTAGAGTAAAGATATCAAATTCTTTCTTTAGTAATGCCATCTTGCTTTTCCTCATGTCAGGGTTTCCTCTATCCTTATTCAATAGAACTTGCCAAATGGAGTGGCACGAGCCATTGTGTTGTAACAGTTGAAAAATTTTTGCTTTAATGGCTTGTTGAAACAAATTCAGCATCTTTTCTCTTAAAAACTGATTTTTGTCACCTTCAGCAATCTGTGACAACCTATAGTGGCTGCCATTTTCATTCTTCGAGATAATGTATTCTTCCTCAACAGCCATCCACGTCTTGTAATTCAAAGCTTGCATGTAAGTCTCAAACTTGTCAGCCCAAGACAGATAATCTTCCATACGAAGAAGCGTCGGAGGCTAGTTTGATGTTCCCATTTCATTCTCGAGATTAATGTTCTAAAGCATGCAGAAGGTTGTGACACAAACGCACTGAGATTTACCATGATTCTTGGTTAATAAAAGTCAACGGATATGTTCTAAGCTTGATGATCAACGGATTTGTAGGTCAACGGATATGTATAGTGAGGTCAACGGATATGTATGCAGTCAACTTATATGTATACAAACGTATATGTTTTTCAAATTATAACATACGTGGCGTATACGTTATATGCCGTATATGTTAAACGTGAATAACGGTAACGTCCGTAGTTTTCCGATAAAAAGGTTTAACCTTGTAGTGTTGTGTACACCTTTCGGGCTTGACCCGGTATTCTTCCGAGAGCTCCTTCCCACCCTCGTAAACGTATTTTACTTAAATTTTCTTACAAGTTCAACCATTAGTAAAGTGGAAGGGCTAGGATGTATTATTATTGTAATATTATACAAAAAAAAATAATCCTAACCCTAACCCAAATCCCGATCGGCGCCCCCCTCCTCCTCTCTTCTCGATTTCTGTGCAAGACCAGCTCGTTTCCGGCCATCCAAACTTCAATTCCAGGTCGGTATTATATGTCTACAACCCTTTTTCACCTTAATTCATCCATATGGCGTGTTTATTCGTCGAAATTCAGTTGTTTTTAGGCTTGTCGGGTGGCTGTCCAATTGGGCATTTTTGGGGCTGTTTCGGTTAAGGTATTTACACCACAAACTTCCTAGGTATGTCACTTACAACATACTAAATTTTCATGGTCATTGGAATTGGTTAGGTCGGCCAATTGTTAATAGTTTGAAAACTAGGATTCGGTTGACTAGTTTGTGAGCTGTTGTGTTTAACGCGTTGTTTGAAGGAATTGACAACCAATTCGAATGTTGTAGACTCGGCATGATATGTTGGCTGTGAAAAACTAATTTTTTTTTTTGAGTATTTGGGGTGAATTGGTTGTCGGTTACTTGAACGGGTCGGTACGGCGCAAATTCGCGTTTATTGGTAACTTGTGCATCGTGCTTGCGAATTACCGACCCATTCAACTCTTGTAGTGTCGTGTGGACTTGTTGGCTGTGATTTTACTAAATTTGGTCCATACGGGGCTGAGTCGGTATCTAAGTGCATAAACAACCCGTTAACGAGCGTATTCGATAAAGTCAACAACTTTCGGGGGTAAATTGGGAACCCTTTGTCCCCGGGAATAACTAAGGGTGGTTTTGGTAAATACATGGCCTCGGGGGTTGATGTAATTGAATTTGGTAATGTCAAGGATTTAGGTCAATCAAATCATGTTAGAACGTCTAGTAGGATAAGCGAGTCGGTACGTTTAGTTAATAATCTTTGTGTGCAATCCGACAGGCTTGTAAACAGTGGATTGGCTTTGAGGTTCTCAAACCCTTTGGTATTTGTGTGGCTCGTCTCAAGTGAGTTCATGATGCCCCTTTTTAACCTTTTTACGTTTTGGGCTAGCATACACACCCTATTATGATTTTAACCGATTTTATTCGTTTAAACTATTGGGTTGGTATTGTATGATCTTGTTTGTTGTGGTGCCTTTATGAAGACATGTGTAAATTATATTTTATGCCTTAGGATATTTTAGACTCGTTACAGGGTCATATATCCCTTAAGGTTATACATATTACTTGGGCTCTGAGCCTCGAGGTTGCTATCAGGCTTACTATTGAATGCCCAGATTATCCATTATTTATGGATTGTATGTGGTGATATTGTTGGTTGGATGTTCGAATTAGATGTTTGTATGTGTGTATGTGAATGTGTATGTGTTGGTAAACTGTGACAGGGTCAAATATATTACTCGGGGAAGACCCGGGGTGAGGAGGCCCGTGTTGCATGTTTATGACGCGGCTGGGTCAAATATATTACTTGGGGAAGACCCGGGGTGAGGAAGCCCGCCGTTCTGTTAAACCGTCGTCGGGTTAGATATATTACCTGGGGAAGACCCGGGGTGAGGAGGCCCGTATCACGTGTTTGGGTATGTTAAACCGTGACCGCGTCAAATATATTACTTGAGGATAACCCGGGGGGGAGGAGGCTCGTGTTGCGTGAATTGTTTTATTTAAACTGTAACCTAGTCAAATATATTACTTGGCGATGACCCGGGGTGAGGAGGCTCGTGTTACATGATTTTAATGGTTTTGTTAAACCGCGGCTGGGTCAAAAATATTACTCGGGGAAGACCCGGGGTGAGGAGTCCCGTGCTGCGCGAAATGATGTTTAATGTTTTATTCAATTATGATTTGGTTAAGAAAGGCTATTTATGATTTTATGGACTTATGTTTTGACTAAGGGAAATTATGTAACTAATTACTCATGATTTCCCCTACATTTCATACTCATGGAGTTTAAATTGTTTAATGAATGTCGATTATGAAAAACTTGAACTCACTTAGCTCTAGCTGACTTTGTGTGTATGTTAAATTGAATTTCAGGTTAAGGATTGGAGGTCACCGCTTGGACGTGCTGGGGACTACTCGGAAGGTTGAAGGCATTTCTGGTCGAGGATTTCCAATAAAACGGATATTAAATTTATATTTGATTTTTGGACACATGTACCGATATTTGGGATTTTTAAATACTTACACTTTTTCCGCTACTCTAAACTTATGTTGAATAAAACAAATAGTTTGGTTTTTTTTAAAATTTTTGTGAATTTGTGGACGTGATCACCAACTGTAGGATTCCCGGGATTCGGGGTCTTACAATAACATATGCGTTGGAATAACATATGTGTGAATAAATATCTTTTTGGTATTTTGGCAACTTGAAAGTTCAAATGATGTAGGAATTGGATGAGTTTTTGAAGGATTTGACACGGTAAGGAATGCCTTTTGAAACCTTAAAGAATTTTTGATGGTTAATTTTGTAGATAGAGAAAAAAACCTTGAAAACTTGTGACTTCAGGCTTGTAACGAGCCATAAAGCTCTTATACCACTTGAAAGAGGCTGTTGAACTGATGTAGACAACACTAAAGATCTCTAGATTTTACAGCTTGTATCTCAAAGTGCAGAATCCAATGAGATTGAACAAAACAAGTAAACATTAAGCATCATATTCATTGATAACTTCAAATATTACAAGATATGACTCTATAGTAACTTTCTCTCTCTACTCTCTCACTTTAACATTCACCAAAAGTCTACTGAATAACGCATAAGTCTCCTATTTATAAGGAAACACATGAAAAGCATCAAGGACGTATATGATATATATGCGCCGCATAACATATGCTGTCCTTGTGACTTATGTGTTAATCACATATACAAAACATACGTTTTACATTTAAAGCCCCATACAATCATATCTAAGACATCTAAGACCCTAGCAATAGACATTATGCTCCAACAATGTTTTTCATTCTACCTTTCGCCTATTAACATCCCGTTAAAAAACTAGCATTCTCATAACGCCATCCGACCCTAATCTAAGTATCTTTAATCCTCTAGGGCGTCAACAACAACAAGTGGGTATCCAAGCTTACTTGAGTATACAAACTCTTGTTCAAGGTGAGATGCATAGCCCGTTTTTACTCACTTTTGGGTGGAACATGTAATCCTAAAACTCGTTTTACTTCATTACCATTTTCAAGTAACCATATTATATTAGGGCATTATTTGCTATCATGATCACTAACTTGTTAGATCATCTAGTGCTCATATTGGTGTATTCTTATTCAACTTCTCGGAGATGACGTATTCTTGTTACACTCGAGAGAGCTAGATTGACCCAAACCACTGTTAGGACAAATATGGCCATATGTTGGAAAACGTCAACATTAGGACAACCCTTTGGGTTGGGACCTCAAGCTTCGGACAGCCTGTGTGGCTTGTGCCTTATTTGTCAACATTAGGATAACCCTTTAGGTTGGGACCTTAAGCTTAGGACAGCCTATTAGGCTTGTGACTCATTTGTCAACATTAGGAAAACCCTTTGGGGTTGGAACCTCAAGCTTAGGACAACCTGTGTCGCCCGTGCCTCATTTATCATCATCATCGGGATTAATTGTCATGCTTAATCCATGTTTATCATCAAATTTTGCATATGTATAACATGTTATCTTGATATGGGAATCACACACTATTTTCTTAATCCTTTTCCATAAACCTATGTTTCTCACCAACTTTTTAGTTGACCCGTTTTCTTACATGTTTCAGGTAATTAAGCTTAGGCCAAGACAAGAGAACATAGGATAGCCTAGAAAATAAATAAAGAAAAATCTGTTGTGTTTTATGTTTTAAGTATGTGAGATGTTGGATGTTTTGCTTGTTTTAAACTAATGTAACCTATAAATATTTCAACTTAATTAGTAATAACTTGTGGTTATCTTTATTATCTTGGAACTTGTTCTCAATCATGAGGTCACGCATGGTGGTTTCCACACACGGTGTAGGGCGTGACAGATTGGTACCAAAGCCTTGGTTGTAGAGATCTATGTAAAACCACTATCATCGACCTAGACTACAACCCCTTATTAGGAACCATATATATTTATGTGATCCTAGCGTACACTACTATTTTGATGTTATACATCTTTATCAACGCATTTGAAACCTAAATTATTTTAAATATCCCTTTAAAGTCTTAAGTCCTAATAATGGGAACACGTGCAATTTGGAAGGGTGGATACCTGTACGTTGATTCTTCTGTCTAGTAAAGCATTTCGCATAAATCTCAATCAATCGCGGGACCTGTTATGCTTTCCTAGGAATTTTGGGAGTGAGTGTCCACTTATAGGCTAATGCACATCTTCACGCACATTATAAGGGTCTATTTACTTTGATTGGTAAATATGTTATCGAACGGTTTATATCTTATATATAGATGCCTCCTCGTCTTGAGTTTTGTGTCTTTTTCCTAGTCTTCTACATGTCTACTCGCTTTTCCAAACTCTTACATATATATGCCTCCTCGTCATGACCCAACCAACGACAATGTGCAACCGCGTCATAAGAAACAAAGGACCATAAAGAACTTTGCTATGGTAACACCTGCGATCCCTCATTCCCAAGTAGCTCCTACTCCAGCTCCTGTTACTCGTCCTACTAGGAAACAATACACGGGACCACAGCCACTGTGCGTCAAGTGTCAATATCATCATCCTGTTGGCACCCCCTGTCGCTTGTGTACCAAATGTGGTCGTTCAGGTCACTTGATTGCCACCTGTTATATTCTCAGTTTGGCAAATACTAATCGAGCGGTAGTTGCTGCTAACCAGAGGGCCTGTTATTAATGTGGTGCCCCTGATCACTTCAAACCCCAATGCCCACAACTCAACAAGAACAATGGTGCACGTGCCCACACCTTCACAATGTATGTCAGTGAAGCTCATGATGATAACACGGTGGTGACTGGTACGTTTCTTATAAACAGTCATCCTGCGTCTATTCTATTTGATACCAGTGCGGATAAATGTTTTGTCTAATTAAACTTTGAACCTTTACTTAATTTAAACCATTTTAAGCTAGAACCCATTTACATTGTCGAAATAGCCAATGGCAAGTTAACAAATGTGAATTCCATCATCCGTGGTTGTAATTTAAAACTCTATTATCATACCTTCTTAATTGATCTGATCGCTATAAAACATGGAAGCTTCGACGTCATCATAGGCATGGATTGGTTGTCTCATTGAAATGCTGAAATTGTTTGTTCGGAAAAGCTTATTCGTTTACCCCTCCCATCTGTTGACACGCTGGAGATTCTTGGGGATAAACCTTGTGCGGGCTTAAAGAACGTTTCTTGCATGAAGGATCTGACGTACCTAAAGATGCAATACCATGCTTTCTTGGCCCATATTGTTGAAAAGAAGCATGAATCAAGAAAAGTTCAAGACATTCCTGTCATTAAGGAATTTCCCGATGATCTTCCTGGATTACCCCCACCTAGTCAATTTGAATTTCGAATTGACCAAATACCTGGTGCTACACCTGTTGCCAAATCCTCTTATTGTTTTGCCACGTCAGAAATGTAAGAGCTTTCGAGCCAATTGCAAGAACTTTCTGACAAGGGATTCATTAGACTGACCTACTCACCCTAGGAAGCTCCAGTTCTATTCGTCAAGAAAAAGGATGGATCGTTCCACATGTGCATAGACTACCTTGAACTCACCAAGCTTACCATCAAAAATTGATATCCCTTTCCATGCATCGATGACCTTTATCAACTCCAAGGAGCCACTTGTTTTTCCAAAATCGACCTCCGATCTGGATACCACCATCTTAGAGTGTTTAAAGATGACATTCCAAAAACTGCTTTCCGAACCTGCTATGGACATTATATGTTCATGGTTGTGCCTTTTGGGCTAACTAATGCACCCGCAACATTCATGGACCTTATGAGTAGAGTTTGCAAACCCTTTTTGGATAAATGCGTCATCGTCTTTATAGACGACAAACTAATCTATTCCTGCACCAAAGAAGATCATGAAGTCCATCTTCGTCTAGTTTTAGACCTCTTGAAGAAAGAACAACTCTATGCTAAGTTGTGACAATTAAGGCAAAACCAGGTACACCTCAGTACGTATTTACCAATTAAGCAAATAAACGCTTATTACGTATCGATCGAACGATTAACCGAACGGGTCTGGTTATAACCCAGATATCCTGGGGGCCATCTACAAGTGATATACGATTAATATAAGCTTAATATATTGGTATTATGGCCTTTGTTTGATAGCAAACAAGTTAAAGGAAAACCTGCTCATTTAACTACCCGCTATAGATTTAAGCGCGAAAGATAGTTACAAACCAAGCATTGTATCATCCGTTGAGTCGAAAAAGACTTACCAAACACTTATTTGAAATGTTATAAGCGATCCGTGAAAATATTTTCTATTTTTACAAACGTATAGTATGTTTTTATAAATTTACACAAAAATAGCCGAAAAACACTCGTTTTCGCAATGTTTGACGCATCTGATATGTTTTTCACGCCAAAAACCAAACCCGAACTAAATTTGGACTTGGGTTTTCATATTTTATGCTTGTAACTTTAATAGCTTGGGCCAAAATGGGCCATGGAAGGCCAATAGGGACTTCCATCCGCAAGTATTGGGGAACCTCCCCCCTTGTTTTTTTTTATATAATTTAACATGTGTTAGATATTTTGATCATTCTTATCATTTCAAAAATTGATGAACAACTCTGGACTTTTACACACACCAGACTTTCAAGGTAAATCCATGACTTTGATCATTTTATACAAATTTAATCATGTTTGAGTACATATAAACATAGTTTGATTACCAAAAATCACTTCTAACCATGTAAAAATCCTAAAAATGGTCCAAAAACACGTTTTGATCATACACATGGTTAGGAATCATAATCATAATCTTTTTAGGCCATAAACACGGATTATAGGGTTTAAATGGCGTTTTTACGGTTCAAAAGTTCGGTTTAATACCCTATCCGAAACCCTAAGTTAATAGGTTGTTATCTTGATGAAAATTGCTTGGTTTGTGATATACGACCTGTATCTAGTTTGCATAGAAGGACAAGACGCTGAAAACTTGACTAGAAGGGCGAAAACGAACCAAAACCGCTAAGGTAATACCAAATCACTCGATTATGGACTGTTTAGGATTCAATTGTGATGTGCATATTTTTAGATCATAAAATTTTGCAGGGACATCAGGGACTATATTATTGAGTCCCTGTTCAAATTTGGTAATTTTTTGACCATCCGAGAATATTTGGCAAATTTTTATTACCGAATTGGGGCGTTTAATTCGGTAAAATAGTTAAGATGCTTGAAAAATTATGATAAATTGTGGAGAACTCATATTTGGTATATTATGATAACATATGAAATTTGGTGTCATTTGGAAAAACCTAAGTATGTTTTGTGCTTTGTGTTTATCCGAATTTTCATAGTCGTTTTTTGCACGGAAATGATATTTGGCTAGATTCTTAGAGTTTGGGATTTTTGCAGGTTGTTTTCGGACATATTCTAGTAACTCAGAAATTTTGGCGGATTTTTCGGAGATCATTTGGTATAAACGGATGATTTTCAGGCTAAATATAGCTGATAAAATGAATTTTTATAAATTAATAAATCAGTAGATATTTCCAGAAATATTTTTATAAAAATCTACATATTTTAATTGATAAATGACTAAATTTTCATAATCTAAGGATTAACAGATAATTGATTATGCTAATTTAAAGAATAAACAAATTCAATTTTGATAAAAACCGATGAGTTTGTGATTAACAAACCTGTTGGAATATCAGAACACCAACAGTGATCAAAAATCATATTTTTGTATTAATTAAGTAAAAACAAACATTTTATGAGAAACCCAGACGATTTGAATAGATTGTGAGCGTTTTTCTCCAAACCAAACTGAATAAACGGAAACGAGACCCCCGATGTGTGATCTTTCCTTATAACTTGATCATTTTATCAACCAACACATTTACCCAAGCTTACATCCCCATAACTATTTTCTAAACGCATAAACGAACAACTTAACCCAGCTGAGAAAACGAGGAAACTGAGCCAAGTTCGGTTTTAATTATTAGACATTGAACAACATCACAATCTAAGACTATTGACACTTTCTGGGCGTAACAGCTATACCTAGATTAGATATACAGCCCAGTTTATTATTGAGATTATAATAACATTAAAATATTACCATTATTATTATTATAATATTGATTATAGGGACCAGTGATTACAAGTCAAACAAATCTTGAACTGACGTGCTATTGAATACTGAGTAAACAGTGTGTTTCATGATCCCACTCCTTCAACTGTTTTACGACCTTTTGGGGTAAAAAGCATGTTTGATTACATATACATACCTGAAACATGTACTGATGTGAATTATCTAAGTGCTAACACATGAAAGTCCCCACTAACACATTGATTGACTTCGAGCCGGTGGCTTGTAAATAGTACTAATGGTTTGACGAACCCAAACGGATCCGACACGATTTCTGAGACTTTACCCCATTTGCACATGACCATAACTATACAAACACGCTATGTAGTGTTAGACATAGCTACTTGGGGCATATTGTGGGCGTAAAGGGGGCCACAAAGGTTGATTGGGCGTGGGAAATGGATGCACGCAACACGAACAAACAGCCAAGGCTTCACTGTAGCTTAGCATAATTACATCACCTACATACATACTTATAATTACACATACAAGTGTTGACTTGTGTTTACACATTACCGTTTTCTTGAAACTAGTGAAACTCACCAACTCTTGTAGTTGACCCGTTTTAAACTGCTTTTCAGGTATACCAAGGTTGGAATAACTTGGTGATCTGTTACGTGTCCAAGGTGTGGTTGATGATGTGTGAATAGAAGCAAGGGTGTTAGTAGTAAGATCAAATAGTTTAACAAACTAGTTTTTTATTTGTATCTCCTAGACTGTAAAACAATGATAGAATAATGTAATGTAATATATTGTAAATTAGTTTGTAGTGTTTCTTTATAAACAATGTAGTTGATACCAGAGGTGTCTGTTACATTCCCGTTTTACGCTTCCGCATTGTGCTAGTCGGGGTGTCACATAAGTTCTCAAAATGTGAGTTTTCACTACGTTAAGTTCACATTTTGGGCCATGTCGTCAACGACAAAGGCATTCACTTGGATCCCACCAAAGTTGAGGCCATTAGGAATTGGGTCGAACGAAAAACCCCATCAGAAATTCTTTCCTTCTTAGGTCTAGTCGGTTACTGTCCACGCTTCATTCCGAATTTCTCTAGGATTGCCTTACCTCTTACCACGTTAACCCAAAAGGACAAACACTTCCGTTGGGAGCAAAAGCAAGAAGACGCTTTCCAATTAATTAAGCAAAAACTTTGCTATGCTCCAATTCTTAGCCTCCCCGAGGGTACCGATGGCTTCTTTGTTCATTGTGACGCTTCAAATCAAGGTCTCGGTTGCGTTCTAATGCAACGAGACAAATTCATCGCTTATGCCTCCCGCTAACTCAGGATCCATGAGAAAAATTACACCACCTATGACCTTGAACTGGGTACGGTAGCCTTTGCTCTTAAAATCTGGAGACATTATTTATATGGCGTCAAGTTCATAGTCTTCATCGATCACAAGAGCTTGCAACATAATCTAAACCAAAAAGGACTCAATATGAGGCAAAGACGTTGGGTTGAATTACTCAACGACTATGAGTGCGAAATTCGCTACCTCCCCGGGAAAGCGAATGTTGTGGCCGAAGCCCTTAGTAGAAAGGAACAAATTAAGCCTTAACAGATTTAAGCCCTGAGCCTAATCGTTTAAACAAGCCTTAAATTCTAAATCCTTCAAGCTCAGACCCAAGTCGTTAACCAAGGAAAACTTAAGATTGAACTGGATTGTGGTGTTGAAAATCAGCTAGAAACCAAGTCGGATGGGCTTTTGTAATTTATGAATCATATACGGATTCCTAAATAAGAAGAGATCTGAAATCTTATTCTTGACGAAGCCCACAAAACTCGTTATTCAATTCACCCAGGATCCGATAAGATGTATCAAGACCTAAGGGAATTCTACTGTTGGCCGGGATGAAAAAGGACATAGCCTTGTACGTAGGAAAGTGTCTTACTTGTTCCAAGTTCAAGGCTGAACATCATAAACCTTTAGGCCTACTCTAGCAACCTGAATTTCCCCTTTGAAAATGGGATCAAATTTCCATGGACTTCGTAACCAAACTTCCTAAAACCTCTAAGGATAATGACGCTATTTGGGTCATCGTTGATCGATTAACATAATATGGTCATTTCATTTCCATTCGTGAAGACTTCAAAATGGAAAAATTATCCGAGCTTTATATCAATAGAATCGTAACTTGTCATGGTGTTCCTTTATCCATCATATCCGTTTGTGATAGTCGTTTCACCTCCCATTTTTAGAAGTCTTTACAAAAGGCACTTGGGACTCAGTTCATCCTTAGCACGGCATATCATCCGCAAACAGATGGACAAACCGAGCGAACCATTCAAACCCTTGAAGACATGCTTAGAGCTTATGTGATGGATTTCGGTGGAAGTTGGGATCGCCGTCAACCTCTCGTTGAGTTCTCATACAATAATAGCTATCACTTGAGCATAAAATGCGCTCCATTCAAGGATTTGTATGGTCGAAAGTGTCGAACTCCTATATGTTGGACCGAAGTTAGTGATTCTCAGATTACTGGCCCTGTGATTGTTCAACGGACCTCGGACAGAATAGCTCAGATTTGAGAACGAATCAAAGCCGCTCGTGATCATCAAAAGAGTTACGCAGATCACAGTAGAAAACCATTAGAATTCGAAGTCGGTGACGAAGTGTTACTCAAAGTTTCCCCTAGGAAAGAAGTTGTGCGTTTCCCCTAAGGTTTGTTGGAGTCTTGCAAAGGGTTGGTCCCGTCGCCTACAAACTCAAGCTGCCATCCTAGCTTACTGCCAGTCATGACACTTTTCATGTGTCCAATCTCAAAAAGTGCCTAGCCAAAGAAGACCTCCACCTTCCTCTCGAGGAAGTTCGTATCAATAAATCCTTGCACTATGTTGAGGAAACCATGGAAATCATGAATTCTGAAGTCAAGAAACTCAAGCGTAGTCGTATTCCTATTGTCAAAGTTCGTTGGAACTCAAAGTGTGGTCATGAATTTACATGGGAACGTGAAGATCAAATGAGGCTCAAGTACCCTCATCTTTTCCCAAAATAACCAACCACTACTAAGAAAAATCATAGGATTAAACTCCCTTGATAAAAGGAAACTATGATAACCGTGTTCCTTGTTTGAATACTTTTATATCATGTTTTTTATAAACTTCCACTATTAATTGAATGCCATAATCAAGCAGGTGTATAAGTTCATCTTGTGGATTACCACAGGTGAATATCAGGCTATATTTTAGCAAACGTGCATACTTAGGATATCTATTTAATCATCATGCAATATTCATAAACCTTACATGTTCCACTAACCACCCTAACATCAAATATGATAACACCATTATAACCATCTTAAATGCATAATGGAAGGTAATTGTGAGATAAATTGACAATTGCACCCAATGTGAGATAAATTGACAATTGCGGTCTGGAACGTAATTATGAATTTATAGGTACACTGGTGTGAAATGGAATACCGTTGTGTAAATCCCTCCTTGAAACTCAATACAAAAATATGAACTACATCACCTTTTGTTAGGGTAGTTTTGGTTGGTGACTAGTACGTTTCCGATGCATCAAAAGTGTGGTGGGTTAGCTGCGGTACACCCTATATATAAAAGATTTCGATTTATTTGAAATGGGACTAGAAATCAAATTGATAATTAGCCTTAGTCAGCATATATCCTATCCAAGCTTCTGTTAGTTAAATTTCGGGGACGAAATTCCCTAAACAAGGGGAGAAATTCATACACTAAGAAATTCATAAATTTTATATTTTATGCGGAATATATGATTTATGGAGTAAAAAACATTTGCTGTTATATTTTGTATCATTTCCTTTGGAATGGGCATGCACTGTTTGTTTACACCGGCTTTTAAGCCAAATTTAGTTAACAAACGCCTGGTGCAAATATTATTTAATGAATATCACATAATATTATATATTAATGTTATTTCATGATTAATATACGTAGAATGCCTCAAATATGAAATTATTTTATGAAAACGACATGCGATAATACTGGGTATTTAACTAGCTCTTTCATAAAAAAAAGGAAAAAAAATTATTATTAATAATAAAAACGGAGGACCCCACTACCCACCTATTTACCTAAACCACTAACAAAAACCATTACCCACCTCCACTCTCCACCAATCAAAACACACCCTCCACTTCTGTTACCCATCAACCTTCACCATTTTCTCCATCCTTTTCATTATTCACCAAAACTTACTATCTCTCTATCTACACTTCAACTCTCTCTCACTTTCTCTCTCTAAGATAAAAATCCGATGGCATTCCGGCCAAGTTTTTCGACGAAGTTTGCGGCCAAGTTTGCAGCCAAGTTTTCTGGCCAAGTTTCCGGTGACGTTTTCCGGCAAGTCCCGAATAAAATCTTTTGTTAAAGTTCATTGTCTTTGTCATCTTAAGCAACATTTCTTCATCATATTCTAACAACATGCTAGCATAAACAAAGGATCCCGTTTGCATGGATGGAGATACCTCTGCATTCTATGAATCTGCACCAAGTAAATCATGGATCTCGTTTATATGGATGGAAATATCTCCGCATTCTGTGAATCCGCATTAACTTAATCATGGATCATGTTTGCATGGATGGAAATACCTTCGCATTCTTTGAATCCGCACCAAGTTAATCATGGATCCTGTTTGCTAGAATGGGAATACCTCAACATTCTGTGAATCCGCACTAAAACATGTTTACATACTTGCAATTAACATATCATAACCCGAAATCACTTAAAATATTGTTAAGGTGCACATATGTGCAGCCCTAATCTTAACAGCTTTCTGACCCGATTTTGATCCATAACTTACTAATAATAAATCCAAATTTCTTAAATCTTTATTCAATGGCGTAGATCATCAAAAGTGAATCTAACGATATAAAGAACTTTGAAAAAACCCTTAGTTTGGACCCTCCAAAAATCCATATTTACAACAGTGCGCAGATCTGCACACTTCCGAAAGATGGACGTTTCTCATACTTCGGGGGTCCAAATCAATAACTTTTCTAAATCAAATTTATTCACAATACAATAATTTAGTAAACTGGAAATTTTCTTAACCTTTTATCAACGACTGATATTTCTAATGAAAGTTTAAACGACAGGGTTAGAATCTGTCCAAAATAGAAAACAACTTTACCAACATCTTTTACATTCTACCTTTCGCCTATTAACATCCCATTGAAAAGCTAGCAATCTCATAACGGCAGCCAACCTAATTTAAGTATCTTTAATCCTTTAGGGCATCAACAATAACAAGTGGGTATCCAAGCTTAATTGAGCATTCCATCTCTTGTTCAAGGTAAGACGCATAGCCCATTTTTACTCACATTTGGGTGAAACATGTAATCCTAAATCTCGTTTTACTTCATTACCATTATCAAGTACCCATATTATATTTGTGCATTATTTGCTATCATGATCACTAACTTGTTAGATCATCTAGTGCTCATGTTGTGTATTCTTATTCAACTTCTCTGAGTTGACGTATTCTTGTTCAACTCGGGAGAGCTAGATTGACTCAAACCAGTGTTACTACAACTATGGCCATATGCTGGATAACGTCAACATTAGGACAACCCTTTGGGTTGGGACCTCAAGCTTAGGACATGCTGTCGCTTGTGCCTCATTTATCATCATCATCATCGGGAGTAATTGTCATGCTTAATCCAAGTTTATCATCAAATTTGCATATGTATAATATGTTATCTTGATATGGGAATCACACAATATTTTCATAAACCTATGTTTCTCACCAACTTTTTAGTTGACCCGTTTTCTTACATGTTTCAGGTAATCAAGCTTAGGCCAAGATAAGAGAACTTAGGATGTCCTAGAAAATAAATAAAGAACAAATCTGCTGTGTTTTATGTTTTAAGTATGTGAGATGTTGGATGTTTTGCTTGTTTTAAATTAACGTAACCTATAATATCTCAACTTATTTAGTAATAACTTGTGGTTATATTTATTACCTTGGAACTTGTTATCAATCATGAAGTCACGCACCGTGGTTTCTACACACCGTGTAGGGTGTGACAATGACTTTGGCAACGAGCATGTGTGAAAGTTTGTTTGTTACTTGTTAAAGTAAAGTCTTTGAGCGCAGGTAAAAACTCGAGTGCAGATTTAAAATGATCCAAGGGTCACTTAATTGGCTTTAAGTTTTCTTACGAGTAGACTTAGCTTACAAGCAAACTACTAAATGAAAATTTTTCACACTTAACCAAATTTCAAGTGATTTTAATCGAGCATACTTTGAAAATGATTCTCGAGCATGCTCAGAGACAGCTGTTTTAGGCAGTTTGCTCGAACAGAGTAAACAATTGATTTTAAATCAAAATATACCTTGCTTGCACTACACGACAAACTAGGGGTTTACACCTCAAGTGTTGTGTATAAAAGGGGGACTTAGATATTTTTTCCAGACACCTTTTCCCTCCTTCACTAATTTACTCTCTGGTCGTGCCTACTAATCGATCGCTGCTTGCTCAAAATCACTTTAGATTATAGCCATTATCTCTGATTCTGACTTGGTAATAAATCGACAACTAATTTCCGATGGCCGACTGTCAGAATTAGGTTTTTTATTATTCATCTTACTTAGTGATTAACCTGTTTGTGTAGGCTGGCAAATTGTCACGGAACAGGTTATTGAAGACGATTCTCTTCTGTAACTACTGTCGACGTTATTATATATCTTCTTAGTTGTGACACCTCGCTCTTCCACGTTAACACCGTTAACCCACCTCCGTTATACCGCACGTCACGCATAAAATTTACATGAGTCAGTAACAAGTCAAACACATGAGTCCTATTGTAAACATTGGTGATTAATGTCGAACCGGTTACGTTAATAACTTGTATGATTTAATTATTGCATGATAAGTAATTATGTGTTAAATGTTTTTCCATATTATAATTATTTATTAAAAGTCTAGTGTAAAAAAAATTAAGCTTCTCACGCGTCTTGTAGCCCGAGGCCTCATCCTACGCGCGACTCGGGGGACAACCAGGTCGGGAAAATTTTTTATATCCTATTTTTAAAACCCTAATCACCCCATAACCCTATCCAGCCATAATTGGACGAAAAATATGAGTTCTTGGGTCACTTTGGGAGCTTGTGGGTGATTAGGAAGATTAGGAGTCATCAACATCATTGTATGATCGTTAATTGTAAGTGTTTCATCGATAATAACTCGTTTACGTGCTTGTCTAGTGTTCGTGTTGAAAAACCCTAATAAGATATGAAATATTTCTGTAATATGGAGGTTTTATGATGGTTGTAATGATGTTGGTTCATTTATTGCTGTGGTAGAACATTAGGGTCGTCGTATACATGATTATTGATCGATCTTTGTTGAAATCCGAATGCTGACAGCTTTGTACTTGCTTATTGTTTTGACTGTAACTTGATGACAAACGATGCTTTTTAATATATTCTTGATTCTAGGATATAGTTCATTGAGTATAGTTTCCAAAAAGTTATGAATTGTAATTTTTAAATATACAGAAGATAGGTTTTATGATTTTACAAGATTGCATATCTAATCTGATTTGGGAAGATGTTTTCTGGTCTAACTTCCCAACATCATAACTTGAGATTGACAAAGCCAAATGGGTTAGTTCCACTTCTGGAACTTATCATTATGAATTTAGGAGACAACCCAATTGGCCTTGCATAATTTAGATAAATGAATTGATAGAACCATGTAAATACTTTTTGTTGCGGAATCTGCTAAACTGTTTGTACCTATCTGCAATGATTGAATTATTGTGAGCTTTTTATACATGATAAAAATATAATAAAACTTTTTAGAGAAACCTATTCCAAATATTCTACTGTGGTAAATTTTTTTAGAATTTATATTTGAGGTTTGCATAGTTAATAATATCAGTTTGTACATGTTAAAATCTATCTCGTGAACTGAATGATTATAAGTTAAGTTGTAAGATGAATACTTGGTTGCTTTGCCATGATATAATGTGTGGATACATGTCAGGACTTTTTGGTATATTTGACATTACTCATTATCACCAACGAGTCGTCGGGTCAAGTTTGTGTTTGTGTGTGGGTCCATATGTGAGTTTTAGAGTCATGTGTTATTGAACACACTCTCATTGCTTAAACACTTGTACTTGGTAAAAGTTAACGAGTCAAGTGCATACATTTGGTTTGAGAAAAGTCCATTACACGTCACCAGGTGAGTTCATGCTTTTTCCTAGTTGTTTTCTGGATTGAAAACAACAAAACTATTTTCGTATACTTGTTTTCTGGATTGAAAACATGGACATACTTACATACTGGTTTTATGGATGAAAACATAGCGACTTACTTGTTTTCTGGATTGAAAACATGGACATACTTACATACTGGTTTTCTGGATGAGAACGCAGCGACTTAGTTTGAATTTATGTAGTATCTTATATATCACAAGTGTATACTAGATGCCCTCATATCACTTAAAGTCCTTACATACCTTGAACCGTTAGGATGAGATCGCAGGGAAATTTAAGTAGTACTACTGGGTTTGACAAACCTCACCTGCTATAACTCGACTGGAGGTCGGACGGGTGTAAATTGTTCTAACATACATCGCGAGTGTTTTGTGATAGACCTGGTAAGAAGGCATACAGACAGTCAGCTTCGGTTCAAACGTCTAGTAGCTTGTAAATGGGTTAGCTACCCTGGTATATTTGAAAAGTGCTAAATCTACATATACAAATGATGTTATGTATACTATCTATACTATATATATATTACTTTTTACTACAACTTATAAACTCACCAACCTCGTGTTGACCCTTGAGTATTTATACATGCCCAGGTTGCTAAGTGTGCTAAGGAGCGGGTTGCATTGCATATGTCAGGAGTCACACTCGTCGCATGAACTTTTATTTCACATTGTTTATACATGATGGGTTGCGCGTGTTCAAACACATGGTTTTTTGTTTATCTTAAAACACTTACTTTAACTGTCGGTTTGGATTTTGTTTTCTCAAGTTTGAATGAGACTTAAATGAATGTTATGAATACTTTAATTTGCTTGTTTGGTATAACGAATGAGCTAGATCCTGGTATGTCACACGCCTCACGGTATAACTCCGTTAGTCAAAATTTAGGGGTGTAACATTATTACTGACTATTAATTTTGTTTAATAGATATAATGGCTTTAAAGTTCAAACCAAAGCATAATATGTGCGCCCTTCTTGAGGTGAATGAAGAAAATCAGGAACTGGAGTTAATGATCAATTTCTTGAATAACTCCAATCTCAGAGTTGCGTTGACAGAGAACCCGGTGCTTTACATAAATCATTTAACAGATTTTTGGCATTCAGCGGAGTATGCTGATGACATTAATGGCCGGAGGATTGAAGCCACCGTTCTTGGGCAGGAGATTGAAATAACTTAGCAATCTATACCACAGGAGCTACAACTTAATGACAATCATGGTGAAGCTCTCTTATTCACAATAGAGGTTGTTGAGAATATTTCATGGGACCATGGGGTATCAAGGGAACATACACGAAGGACAATTTCTAAAGGGAATGTTTCCTCTGATTTAAAGGTTCTTGATCCATCATGTGATTCAAAGCATGCCATTTAGACGAGGCACGTGGACACTAATAAGCATAGAACTGGCAGCAGCCATTGTGGCCATCCTATACAACCAGCTGTTCAACTTTTCAAGATTAATTTTTAACGGTTTGGTTAGTGATGACAAGAAGAACCCTCGAGATAAATTTTTGATGTTCCCAAGGTTTCTACAGATCATGATCAATCGGGATTTATAGGGGTTAGCAACAGATGGAGGTATTCTGGTTCTACAAGACCCAATCGTATATAAGAGAATAAAGGGTGTAAGAAGCCAGTTTGATACAGAAGTTGAATTTGATATTCTTCTGTGGCTGCTAAATGATCAAATTGAAGTGACGGAAGTTCCTTCATCCCCTGAGCCAGAAGTTGAAGATACTGATGAAAGTGATAAGGAAGAGGGGTCAGATGATAGTGATGATGATAATAATGACCATCACGGAGGAGATGATGCTGAGTTTGAAGAACCTGGTAATGTAGAAGCGGGTGATAATGTGGAGATGAATTAATATTTGGTGGTTAATGAGCCTGTACATGAAGTAGATGTTGTTGATGAACCAACTCATGAACATCAATTGGAGATTGTGCATAATGAAGAGCCCATTGTGGCTAGAACTATGACCATTGATGAGTTTGTTGATGGTGATCAATTTATTGATAATGTAATTAGTGAAGTGAATAAAACAATTCAAATGATCACACCACCTCTTTCACCTAATCTACTTGTAAACAAAACATCCACTATTCCTACACCAACACTTCTACCAAACCCAGAACCAACAGATGAACCTTTACATTCTTAACCAGCAACATAACCATTTTGACCACCTCCTGAACCCACAGATGAACCATTACACTCCTCACTAGAGATTGAACAACCAGACTCCTCACCACCGAAATCAATAGTCACTAAACCTACCCCACAATCCCAATCACACCAAGACACCCAACCCATTGTTCAATCATTGGAGCCATACTCACCTGAATCTATTACAAGTCAACTAGAGTTTGAACCTAAGATTTTCCTAACACAAAACTCACCAGTATCCTCTCCAAATATGACAAATCAATATTACTGGCTAGAAATCTGGTGTTACAAACTAAAAATGCAGAGCTTAAAGCAAAGAATTTGGCTTTGGAATAAGCATTGCAAAGGGCCTTAATGAAAACTTAAACCCTGGAGCATGTTGAGGTTGAGAAGACCTCAGATACACCAAAACAGGGGGAGAATATTACTGATGGGTTAAAATTGATTGATAAGATGTATGATGGTGATGATAAGGCTGAAAATGAAGTGGCTACATAAAATGCTTCGAACTTGATAATAACTGAGTATGATGAGGATGAGCCAGAGAAGGTTGTGGAAATTGAAAATATTAAGAATGCTGAGGTTGATGGGGAGTTAGAGCAAGAAGAAGAAGAAACTCCATAGGAGATTGAAAAACTTAAAATGAAGTGTAAGGGTGTGGCTTTGTATGAAGAAAACTTGCAGCCAACAAGTTCTCCAAAAATCACTTCTGGTGATAAAATTTTAGAGAAAAATGTATGTATTGATCCAGATATGGCTGAAGTAGAATCAGTGAAGAAAGTAATGGAGATAAGGAATGCTGAGATGGAAGAAGATGATGAGATTCCTCAGGAAGTGTTAGAAACATTGATAAATCTTAAAAGGAAGGAAGAGGAAGAGGAAGTGTTGAAAAGGAAAGCTGATGAGAGCTTGGTAGTGGTTTTAAGGGAGTTTAAAGAAAAATCTTTTGAAGATAAATCTGAAAGTGCCTTTGGGATGGAGATGAGAGAAGAACCACAGTCTGAACAAGAAAGAGAAGGGCTAAATATGACTGAAGAACAATATTTCAACTTTATGTGAAAATTAACATATTTTAAAACATTCATTGATGTACTCTTAATTCCAGAAGAACATGAAAAGGAGACTGTGAAAGCTGCTAGACAAATGCAAGAACAATTCAGAAAAAAAAAAACAAGGCTGGCAAGTCAAAATTTACTTGAAAATATTCTAGAGCCAAGGGTTGAGGAAATAAGTGAACAAGGCACATCTATGAACTTGAATGAGCCCATCATTGAAGAACTGGATGAATCTGAAGAATCAAGAATCAAAGAACCAGTGAAGAGAGATGAAAAATTAGTTATTTAAATTCCTGAGGCCAAAAGATAGAAAATCATGAAAAAAGGGAAGCCTCCTGTGAAGAATGTGTACGGTAGAAGGGGAAAACAAAAGCAAATGGAAACATTTGAACCCTGGATTGAGGCATTGGAAGGGATTGATGATGAGATAGTGTTTGTTGAAGAAGATGAGAGGTCTTTACCAGTCAATATATCTGATGAATAGAGAGAAAATATTCAAACCAGTCTTGATGAACAGAAAAGATCAGATCCTAGAATTATATTTCTGGTAAACTGTGGAGTGGATTTTGAAGTTCTCAAAAAACCTTCTGATGCTGATCTTGACTATTTTGCAGCCAATAAGGGCAAGGAGAGAAGGGAGAAAATAAAAGAGTTAGAAGAAAATATAGACTTTTTATTAAGTTTGGAATATAAACCAAGGCACTTGGAGCTGATGAAAAGAGAAGATATTATGAAGTCAGCTGAAGGATGGAAAGACAGAATATTCAAAAGAAAATACTTAATTCAAAATAAGTATGTCATCTCCTATTTTAACAGACAACCTTTTGAGGAGATTGATAAACTCTACAAGAAAGAAGTTGAGTTGGACAGAACTAAGTTTGTAGAAAATGCATAGTAGGAAAATGTAGAACTGAAGAAAGTGAGTGAAAGAGATGAAGAAAAATTACAAGGGAGAAGTGAGATTCTTGGTAGAACATGGTTTTGACATTGATGCTATTAAAGATTGCTCAAAGACAATTCTGAAAAACAAAAGTCAGATTGGTGAAAGAAGCTCATAAGGCAGAAAAAGAAAAATTGAGAACTTAAAGAGAAAATTAGAAGAAGAGTGAAGAATAAAAGGCCAAACTAATAGCTGATCAAAAGAAGGCCGAAGTGAAAGAATGGTTTGAAGACCTAGAAAGAGTTAAAATTCTAAAAGAATTATTGCTAACAAAGGGGATGACTGAGGCTTAGATTGAAAGTCTATCGAAGGAGGAGATGATTGAAATTTACAAAAGAGAGCTGAGGTTATACAATGAGGAGAAGAAGAAGTTGGAAGACGAGAGAAGATTAAGATAGGCAATAAAGCCTGTTGAGGCTCATCAAGAACATGCAGAAGATGAGGGGTTAATGGATGATGAAACTGCTGAGATGGTGAGTGTGTTACGTAAAAGGGGAGCAAAGTATATGGAGCTGATCTTAAAGACCAAATCAGAGATTAAAAGATTGTTTGATGAATCTAAGAAGAAACATTCGAAGAAACCATCATCATCAAGAGCTCCGATCAGAGATGGAGAGGCAACAACTAGAAAGGAATTATTTTATCTTTCCAACAAACGTGTACTTTGATTCGAGATCAAGAACCTTGAAGGTTGTGACAGAAGATGGTGTTGAAAGTCAGAATGTGTTCAGAGAGGATTTCAGAGGATTTAGAAGAGAACAATAGGAAGAAATGGCCCAGTTGGATTTATATGACTATCGTCAAAAGGACAGACTAGCCGGACAAAAAATGAATGATCTGTCAAAGTACTTACATGAACAACAAGAAAAGGGATTTCCTTTGCTGGAAAAAATGAGGAAATGGACTTACACTGTTGCTGAACAGACTAGGAGAGAAAAGAGATGTAAGATGTTCTGAATAAACTTTCCCTCAATCCCAAAAGAGGAAAGGACCTTCATGCTCCAGCACACAACATAACTCAACTAGCTCTAGCTCTACTAAAAGAACACTTAGAGAGAGACTGATTATGAAATGGGAGATGTTGGTACCTAACTCTCAAATCCAAGAAAATGGAAGAATCACAAGCATCACATTTAATAAAAATAGTGAAACTGTGTGTGATACCCGGCAAAATAAAAAGTATTATTATATTCCATAAACGAGATTATGACATGTTTAGACTGGGTTAAGTGAGAATTAAGACCCTTAAGTTAAATATAGTATTTCATGCTAAGAATGATGGGAATATATATATTTTAAAACACGCAAGGAGTCAGACGGAATAAAGAAATTTTGGTGATAAGTTAAAACGACACGGACGTGTTTGGTTAAGCATGTAAATATTCAACCCGACATTCGATAAAATTTCCATGGTTGAATCCATTTGAATAATGTAGAGGATTGAAAAGCAAGAACTCCGGTGAAAACGTGACTTAATTCCAAGTTATAACTAAGCGGGAAAATGCAAATTAGTATTTCAACAACGGTCGTAATATCACACGTATTGAGGAGATAGTAAAATCTATACTATTATTATATTCGAGAATTATTATTTGGATAAGATAAATCGAATAGACACCGTAAGTTTGGATGGGTTGTTTTTGGGAAAAACAACTAAACTAGTTTTATTAAGTTTGGAATAACATGGAACCGATACCGACAGCGGGAAATGATCAACAATAACTTATTAGCGGAAATAATAAGTTAACGAGACAAATTTAAGTCGGGAACGAAATAAATATTTTGACGAGATGATTTGGAAAATATAACGTCACTTAAAATAGCGGATTCGTTGAAGCGAGAGACCGATACGTGAACGGAGACCACGAGGATAAAACCCGACTTCATATAGTCTTTTTCCTATTTATGTCTCTCATTAGAAATAACTTTAGAGAGAAGTTAGAGAGAGTGGGCAGCAGCTAGAGAGAAATTCGGCCAAGTGGTGGTGGCCGATGGTGGTCCGGCGAGACGGTGAGCAGTGGTCCGGTGGCGGCCGAACGCGGTGAAGCCCATTTTCACCGTGGAACCATTTTTCGACGTCCCGAACGCGATGGTAAGCTCTGATTGTCTTGATTTTGAGCTTAAGTTCATTAAAAACATCTTTTAAAATCTGGACAGATTTCTTTCAGTTTGCATGTTCTCAAAGAGTGGCCTCGTACGCCAGATTCCACCGTCCGAACAACTTTGTTTCTTTACCGAGGGTTCCTAACCCATATTAACCATTTTGAATTTGTAAAGGTAAGATTTTAAGTTGTTTAAGTATGGTTTTGATAGTCATTTTTGCAACATTTTCCAGGTTCAGATTTTGAAAACGCAGATCTAAAGAAATGCAAATTCCCGAGGATCCGACCGTCGTTTCAGTGAGCCTTCCTATGACCTAAATATTTGATTCCACCAAAGGGATCGATGTTCAGATGTCTGGATGGTGAGTTATAAGCTACGTAATTTACTGGTCAGATTTTAAAACGAAAATGGTTCTGTAAAATGGGTTGCATGTAGGTTTTGAGGTGTCGTATGGACGATCCATGACCGGAGAAATGTTTGTGAGGCAAAAACGAGCACGTTGGTATATCCGGATCGTGTTGCATGTCGGCTATGAGTAGATTTTTAAACGTGAACTGCACGTGAGAGGGTATAACTTTTATCTCTTAAAAGTTTGATAAAATTAGATTTCGATAGATTGGTTTAAGTAGTTTTATTAAGTATAATTTGAAATATTATAATACGGTAGATGATTATTTTAACTATAGCGAATTTACAAACGAGCGTTAAAAACAAGAATATGAAAGTGAATAACCAATATAAATTCACAACCACGCGTACTAAAAATTGTACAATCAAGACTTGGACGATTTTGTGTGCGTGTATATATATGCATGATATTTGGACTGAAATAGTTTATCCGGATAGTGACCAGCATTAACATTAAAAAATAAATAAATAAATATACTTTTAGAAAATGTAAACTTTTATATAAAATATGAAAACAAAATTTTATTAAGTATATTAATATAACGCGTTTCGCTATAAATAATAATAACGGTTATATTATGTTTTGTAAAAATAGTAGTATATTATATATTTGTTAGAATTCAAGCATGCATCGCTATGACGGATAGTTTGTTAATAAAAGAATATTATCTATACTATATTAAAATAGATATAGGAAGGACAATATAGTAATTTCACCCAAAATTCTTAAAAATAAGAGTTTTACAGCTTTTTAAGCATATTGTACAACTATCTAATGCATACTCTCAAAACCCAACATATCCCGTAGCAAACATCACGAGCGGTCAAACCACAATAACCCAAAGCAAATCACGTAGGGTTTTCAAATTCAAACATCGAAAGTTTATCCTCTCTCTCTCTCTCTCTCACACACACACACACACACACACACAACCCCCTTGTTTAATGGACCGATTTGACGAAGGTTTAGGCGGTTCTAAGGTTGGATTTAAAGGTGCAAAAGATTCCAGGTTTGATTTCATCTTCTTTGTATGCTACTTGATTTCTAAAATTGTGTTTTTGGTGTATGATATCTACCATTGATGATTCTAGATTCACCATCGCTCTCCAACTTGGTAGAAGAAGAGGAGGTGAAATCTTAAGGTTGGATTTAAAAGCATATTTGCTTTGTTTTTTTTTTCTATTTCATAACAGTTCATTTAATTTGTTGTTTTTTTTTATCTATGAGTGGTTAATTGTATTGGTTTTTAGACTTGGAGTGAGTCTATTAACTTGTGATCATTATTCTTTACTTTATGGACGCTTACCAATATAGGGGAGGATAGGAAATGGAGTATTGATGCCGAATTTAAAGAAGGATCTCACTGGTAATAACTTTTCAAGTTTTATCCTAATGTTTTTCTTTTTTTTTTGGAGTTTTAAGTAACTATCACTTGACTGGCGACAAATGTGTTAATTGTAAGATTTGATTATGAACAATAATAGAGTCTACTTGCCTCGTTTTTCACCTTTTGGTTAATGCATATTTTGATTTGTAGTAATTTTGAAACTAGATAAGCGCTTTTCAGTGTTTTGGATGAAGAAAAGAAAATCATACACACGCCTTTAGACTGTAAAAGTTTTTCATTATTAACATTTATGTCAAATTAATAGTAAATTTCTTAAATGTGCTGATCATTAATTGGAATATTTACCAAGTTCAAACTGAGATAAGTTAGCTTCTGTATATGATATTAGCTCTTGCAAAGAATGGTTTGAAATATTTGGTGACATTCTACTAATTTTTGTAGTTATGGGTTTGGAAACTTTTGATGGTGTTGGTAGAGCAATAGAAGCATTTCAAAGTCTCAAATTATATTTTATGCTTTGTTCAATGCAGCTTGGAGAAATAGGAAAAAAGATCGAGGAGGAGCTTGGAGAAACAAAATCTGCCAGTAATTGGGACCTTAAGGTATTCATATTCACTTTATTGCTGTTAGTCAAAGTCAAAGAAAGTTCAAAAATGCATTTCTTTGATTGAATCATTCATTGGGAAAGTTAATGACTGTGGTTAAAGTCGAATGGTCTTTAATCTTGAAGCTTTTTTAAATAAATCACTTACTCAAAATTTGAAATTTTAATTTTTTGATTCAACTATTTTCTATTAAGAGTGAAATCATTATTATAATTTTTTTTTTACAAAAAGAAACGAGGAAAAGATGCATTGTGTATTTGGTTATTTTTCTTTCGATGCTTAAATGCATAACTTGCATAACTTTTAAATCTTGATTAGTTATTTATATTTCATTTTTGTGCATATTATTCAACTTAGCATGAACTCATTCACGATTGGAAACAATTTGTAGCATGAGATTTTTCTCTAGCTAAATATAGAATGAATTGTGTTTTATTTTCATATTTATTGTTTTATCTTCACCAATTTTATCTACCGAAAGTAAGCTATCCTCTTAAAATACATAGCGGTTTGGGATTCTAGGTTGGCCCTTGAGCAAACCGTGCTTTGGAGTCCACCAGGCGGTTCAACAAGGATTAGTTTGATGAATACCTGAATTTTGTGTAGTTTGTATAAAGTTTTTTATTAAGGGGGTGTTTGGGATTCCTAATTTTACCTTCTTATAACTTATATAAGTCATAAGTTATAGTTACAAAGTTGTAACCGATGACTTATACACTCACAAAGTTTTAACTTTCCAATTAGATTGTTATAGTATGCAAAAGGGTGGGTTGCAGAACTAAGTTTTAAACATTTTGAACTGGTTTTATATGATTATGAATAAAAATAACTTTATCAGTTGAACCGGTTTGAGTTACTCATGTTGCGGATTCTAGAACATATCTTACCGATTTTGAAATTTGATCTTTAAAGCCTTTATTTCACTTAAAATTAAATTTACACTGATTTTGATTTATTAGATTGTTTTACAACACCAGTCTGGAAAAGCTAAAAGATTTATGTTTTTTGTTGTTTTAGTAATAAGAAATTTAAGGAAATTGACTAAATCGAAACACTAAATCTTTCAAGAAAGTTTTGATATAGATGAGTGGAGTTGGTATTACTGTGGATTAGTGTTTAATTTGATCAAATCTTTGTGTTTGATGTGATTATGCTGATGTAATTATGATTGTTTATGCAGGCTAAAGATGTTTTCAGTGATGTTTACAGAACCTGAATTAGAAAACCATTTGGATTTTGCAAAGAATTTGTTAAAAATTATAGTATTGGTATAACAATATTATTATTATTATTATTATTATTATTATTATTATTATATCAACTAATAAAGATTAAATAATTGCAATTTAATCAATCTGTTTTAACAGGAGAACTCAAAATACAGCCACTAAGTTAACAATATCAGTTAACTCACCGAACAGGAGGCATGCTCAGGTACCATACCATAAGCATTTTTTTGTCCCTAACATATTATGGCCGAGAGTAATAATTGAAATAAAAATAATAAAAGTAATAAAAATAAAAAGAATAAGATGGTTGGATACGGGTGATTACATATTTTGTTTTTTTAACTTGTGTAAAAATGAGTCATTTTATAAAAAAACTTCAATTTGGTTCTCTGGTTAAAACCGGCTCAGTTCAATATGGGTTTTAAGAAAAATGAGTATAGGGTTAAAACAGACCATTTATAAAAAAATATTTTGCGTTTAAATCTATAGCGGGTATTTAAACGAGCATGTTTTCGTTCAACTTGTTTGCTATCGAACTAAAGCCATAATACTAATATGTTGGCTTATATTAAACGTATTTCACTTATAGATGGTCCCCCGAGATATATGGGTCATAACCAGAACCGTTTGTTTAATCGTTTATTCGATACGCAATAAGCGGTTGATCGCTTATTCGGTTTGTAAATACTGAGGTGTATCTGGTTTTGTCACGAATGTCACATTCTATCCCCGTTAAGAAATTTCGTCTCCGAAATTCAAAATACCAGTTAAAAGCTTCTTAGGAACATTAGTTTGGTTTGGTTCAAATGGTTTAGCTAAAATAGTTTCGGGTTGAAAAGAGTGATAAATAAAGAATTGAAGATGATGATGATGATGATGACATGTCTAGACTTCAAATTGTCATGGTGGAATCTATTCGACGTAAATCAAGACACTTTCCGATGAATATGTTAATGGGAAAGCTTTATCGATGGTCTATACATAATTCTGATACAACTAGTCTGATTATGTTAACGGTCTAAGCGTAATCATCCTGCTTTTGCTTGTTACAAAGAGTGCCTGAGGTATGCAATAATTGATAAATTGTCTTTTTTATTATCCTATATCTTTATCTTTGTGGTATTTGTTAGTTGTCACAATTCCTATTTTTTTTTTCATGGCGGAGTTAGGTATTCCTGTAAAAGATGTTTTCTATGCCTCCACAGGTTTGTGAAGTTATCTGCGTTGTAACAGTTTCTGTTTATTTATACAGATTGTAACTAATTTTATGTTTTAAATTTGTTGTTTCAGATGTCTAAAAGAAGTGGCAGGCATCCGCCTGATCAATGTGTTTTTCGTTGGCTGCAAGTGAATTACTGATATGTTTTTTTATTTGAAATTTTGTGACGTTTTACTAATATTATTACGATGTTATGTTGTTATTTTTAATATTATTATTATTATTAGGACATTTTATGATTATAATCAATTTTATTTCGATAAGTATTTATATGTTACAATCTTATTGTTTTATTATTTTATTGTTATTGCAGAATTGTGAGACAGCAAGAGATAAACCAGAGCTGTTGTTACAAGGTCAACATAAACTTGCTTTATTGCCTGCATTTAGTTAGTGTAGGACTAACCAAACCAAAAACTAAAAATTCGGTTTTTGTTTTTTGAATTCTGTCTCATAATGAGTATGGTTTGGTCTTGGTTTTACCATTTAGGCATAAAAATTTTGGGCAGCAAAAAAAGACCCAAATTTTTTTGGATTTCTTCAAATTTGTAAACAAAACAACTAAAAATATCATTGTGGCATTGTTCGTGTTCATTTGTCATTTTATATAGTTCGGATTTACTATAAACTGGATGAATCTAATATTGATTAAATAATAAATGCATATTGGTGTGTTGTGAATATCTGAAAGGTATAACTTTCCTAGTCAAATCTGAAAGGGTAATATGGGCTATTTGGAAAATGCTAAAGAATGGAATCTTAAGTCAATTTTGATATCTGCCAGTGAGCATATTAGACATGTTTAGACTGGGTTAAGTAAGAATTAAGACACTTAAATTAAATATAGTATTTTATGCTAAGAATGAAGGGAATATATATATTTTAAAACGTGCAAGGAGTCAGACAGAATAAAGAAATTTTGGTGATAAGTTAAGACGACACGGACGTTTTTGGTTAAGCGTGTAAATATTCAACCCGACATTCGATAAAATGTCCATGGTTGAATCCATTTGAATAATGTAGAGGATTGAAAAGCAAGAACTCCGGCGAAAACGTGACTCAATTCCAAGTTATAACGAAGCGGGAAAATGCAAATTAGTGTTTCAACAACGGTCGTAATATCACACCTATTGAGGAGATAGTAAAATCTATACTATTATTATATTCGGGAATTATTATTTGGATAAGGTAAATCGAATACACACCATAAGTTTGGATGGGTTGTTTTTGGGAAAAACAACTAAACTAGTTTTATTAAGTTTGGAGTAACATGTAACCGATACCGACACCGGGAAACGATCTACAATAACTTATTAGCGGAAATAATAATTTAACGAGACAAATTTAAGTCGGGAACGAAATAAATATTTTGACGAGATGATTTGGAAAATATAACATTACTTAAAATAGCGGATTCGTTGAAGCGAGAGACCGATACGTGAACGGAGACCACGAGGATAAAACCCGACTACATATAGTCTTTTTCCTCTTTATGTCTCTCATTTGAAATAATTTAAGAGAGAGTGGGCAGCAGCCAGAGAGAACTCCGACCAAGTGGTGGTGGCCGACGGTGGTCCGGCGAGTCGGTGAGCGGTGGTACGGTGGCGGCCGAAGGCTGTCAAAGCCCGTTTTCACCATGGAACCATTTTTCGATGTCCCGAACGCGATGGTAAGCTCTCATTGTCTTGATTTTGAGCTTAAGTTCATTAAAAACATCTTTTAAAATCTGGATAGATTTCTTTCGGTTTGCATGTTCTCAAAGAGTGACCTCGTACGCGAGATTCCACCGTCCGAACATCTTTGCTTCTTTACCGAGGGTTCCTAACCCATATATAACCATTTTGAATTGGTAAAGGTAAGATTTTAAGTTGTTTAAGTATGGTTTTGATAGTCATTTTTGCAACATTTTCTAAGTTCGGATTTTGAAAACGCGGATCTAAAGAAATGCAGATTCCCAGAGATCCGACCGTCGGATCGAGCTGAAATTTTGGTGAGCCTTCCTAACACCTAAATATTTGATTTCACCAAAGGGATCGATGATTAGATGTCTGGATGGTGAGTTATAAGCTACGTGATTTACTGGTCAGATTTTAGAACGAAAATGGTTCTTTAAAATGGGTTGCATGTAGGTTTTGAGGTGTCGTATGGACGATCCAAGACCGGAGAAATGTTTGTTAGGCAATAACAAGCACGTTGGTTTATCCGGATCATGTTGCATGTCGGCTATGAGTAGATTCTTAGACGTGAACCGCACGCGAGAGGGTATAACTTTTATCTCTTAAAAGTTTGATAAAATTAGATTTCGATTGATTGGTTTAAGTAGTTTTATTAAGTATAATTTGAAATATTATAATGCGGTAAATGATTATTTTAACTATAGCGAATTTACAAACGAGCATTAAAAACAAGAATATGAAAGTGAATAACCAATATAAATTCACGACCACGCGTGCTAAAAATTGTACCATCGAGACTTGGACGATTTAGTGTGTGTGTATATATATGCGCGATATTTGGACTGAAATAGTTTCTTCGGATAGTGACCAGCATTAATATTAAAAAATAAATAAATATAGTTTTAGAAAATGTAAACTTTTATATAAAATATGAAAACAAAATTTTATTAAGTATATAAATATAACGCGTTTCGCTATAAATAATAATAACGGTTATATTATGTTTTGTAAAAATAGTAGCATATAATATATTTGTTAGAATTCAAGCACGCGTCTCTATGACAGATAATATGTTAATAAAAGAATATTATATTTTAAAATAAATATATACATTTTATTAAATAACGTCCAATTAAAGTTTCGAAAACATATATTAGTTTTACATCGATTATTTGAAACTATGTTGATCCAATATATCTATAAGATATTTCGAAATATTAGATTCAAATATGATTTTTCTTAAACAATAAAAGTTTATAATTTAATTATTAGAATAATCATAAATAAGAAACGTGAGGATAAATAAATTAAGTTAGAATAATATTCTACTTGTATCTACGTTTATGTGTTAATATAATTGGTATTAAACATAGGAATCCGGTTATTATTTGGATGAATGTAAATAAGATCTTGACATTGATTGGCATATTATCACACTTGAGTGTTATTTGAACTGAGGCAAATGTGAGTTTTCTCGTAAATCCCTTTGTTTTAATGATTTATAAATGTTTTTGGGGAAAAAGTATGTAAACTAAGGGCTTTATATTTTACAAATTGTGTTAAATGGGATGAGTCATTATGAAAGGAAAAACCATTAACCTAGAGAGAAAGGGCCTAAAAATATTGGTAGATCTATCGGGGCGACGCCCCCCACTCTTCTATTCGCTCTGGTTGAAAAGATGGGAATATTTTGATTTTGGTATGCATCAGGTTTATCATAGTGATAGTCATACATGTGTTGTACTCTTTGCTCGTTTACAACTAACACGTTTTGTTTAAGAAATATATTGCTATGTTTGGAAAAGTTTGGAAATTAAATTCCCATTGAAAAGAATGGTGAATGATGGAAAATTGTCATTAATAAGAATGACGAATAAATGGATGTAAAGTCGAGAACTGTTACATCCCGGTTTTAATTGAGAAACTCACCAACATTCGTGTTGACAAAATTATTTTAACATACTTTTCAGGTAAAGAAGAAAATGGATGCTTTGTGAAGGATTCGGGAAAATGGTGTCGCGCGTTTGAATGAATGATAGTTGGATTTGTAATTTAAAATAGAACCGTGCATGTTTGACCCGCGTAAAACTCTGATATTTAATAAAGTCCAACTTATGATTCATTATAATTAAATATGATTGGCTAAACAGCATCTGTCACCGCCTAAATTAACATAATTAAGTCTTCCGCTGCTAAGTTAAGGATTTTGGGGTGTGACGGAAGTTATTGTGACATCCCACAACGGTTGGGGAGGAGAACTAAACTTTCTTTATAAGTAGGTGGATACCTTCCCCATCATAACGCGTTTTGGGCGCTTAATGGTAGGGGATGAGAGGAGAACTCCATAGTTAAGCGTGCTCAGGTGGGAGTAGTATCAGGATGGATGACCTCCTGGGAAGTCTCCACCTGGGCAACCAAAAGCAAATCCGTGAGGTGATGGTTGTACGTCCCGGCCAAAGCGGACAATATTATGGTGCAGCGGTAGTTCGGCTGTTACAGATGGTATCATCTCTAGGGCCGGACCGGTTGTGCCAGGTCCCGCGAGGACGCTGGACCTAAGGGGGGTCGATTGTGACATCCCACATCGGTTGGGGTGGAGAACTAAACCTTCTTTATAAGGAGGTGGATACATTCCCCATCGTAACGCGTTTTGGGCGCTTAATGGTAGTGGATGAGAGGAGAACTCCACAGTTAAGCATGCTCAAATGGTAGTCTCCACCTGGGCAACCAAAAACAAATCCGGATGGGTGACCTCCTGGGAAGTCTCCACCTAGGCAACCAAAAACAAATCCGTGAGGCGATGGTGGTACGTCCCGGCCAAAGCGAACAATACTATGGTGCGGCGGTAGTTGGGTTGTTACACTGTGCCACTCAGAAACTCAGAAGGCCATGTGATTGCTTTTGTTGAGCATCATTTGGAATTACAGCTCATACACATCCAAGAGTTAACTGATATTATAGAAGTGGAGATACCACAGGACTTAATGGATGGTGTAGAACTAGATATGTTCAAGCAACAAGCAGCGGCTGTCATCATTCGGAATTACAGCTCATCCACATCCAAGACTTAACTGATATTATGGAAGTGAAGATGCCACTTGACTCATTGGATGGTGTAGAACTAGATAGTTCAAGCAACGAGCGGCGACTATTAGACATGATAAACTGAACAGGGAACGGATGCTGGAGTGAAGATAAGGAACTGCAAAGATTTATGCTAAAAGGGTGTATCTTATGAATTTTTTTGTAGTTTTTATCTGTTTATGTATTTTTTATTTGAATTTGTAATTTGATGTGTAATGCCTTAAAGGTAGAATTATGATTATGTAATGTAATGACTATTTATTCATATAATGTGTGATTATATTTTGACAAATGTGTAACTTAATGCAGGTATGTTTTGGTGCATCTGAGCTTGTTCCAATCTAGGGGAAGATTGTTGAGTTGGATATTTACAAAGGAAGATTGGAATCTTCTCAACCTCCTCAGATAATGGCTAAGTATGAACTTCGAGCAAGCTTGGACCGTCGAGCATGAATTTACTACCTCAAGCATGATATCTTACGCTTGTAAGATTATCTTCTGGAATTCTTCTAAGTGTTGAAAGCTTCGAGCAAGCCGCACTTCGTTAAGCGAGGATGTTCTCCATCGAGTATAGTTTGCGATCTGAGCAAGCAACTTGATCTATCAAGCTTAAACCAAGTCTTTCGAGCATCTTGGTGGGTCGAGAATGGATACAATAAAGGAAGATCTCAAATGTTCTAAGTACAAGCTTCAAGCATGGCTCAATCCCGAGCAAGTTTCAGTACCCGAGGATGTTGGAGTTGTTCACAATAAATCCTAAGAAAAGATTGAAGAGATCAAGGAAACATGTTTGCTCATGGAACCTATTCGAAAAAAGGTTGGATAAGTTATGAAGATTGAAGTCTGCTGGAGCAAAATATTTTCTTGTGAAAATATTCTAAGTAAAGTCTGCTCAAAGACATGTTTCGAGCATACATTGTATTACAAGGTCTGCTCAATAAGGATTCATCATACTCGAAGACCAGTATTACACTTGTAGTTATTTGTCTTTCACTATGTAATCATTAGGGTTTCTAGAAGGAATGTATATGGGCCTATAAATAGAATCCTAGGTTTTCTAAATAGAAACACATGAAATACGGGTGCATAACTATATGAGCGAATATTCCTCATTTATGTTACATTGTACTGCAGTCACGAAACCCTAGACATTCGATGCAAACCCTATAAACTGTTCCATTGTTCATTAATGATATATTGAATATAGTGGAATCTTTTGTTTATTACTTTGTCTTTGCTATGTCATTTATAAAATCAATCCTATACTCTGTTTAAACTGATTCCGTCGGTATCTTCAGAAGGTCGTCGTTATTTAGATCTTGTGTGCTCTTGTTAACTATCGTTAGTTGTGCACAAGGTCCGGTCCTGACAAAAAATATATCGGATACGACAAACAGCGTGAAAACGAGTGCTTTTTGGCTAATTTCTTGTAAATTTAGATAAACATAATATTTGTTTGTAATAGTCAAAAATATTATCATGAATCGCATAAAACATCCCAAATAAATGTTTTGTAAGTCTTTTTTAGCTTAACGGATGATGCAATGCTTGTTTCGGAGCTAACTTTCGCGTTTAAAGTCATAGCGAGTAGTTAAACGAGTATTTTTTCGTTTAACCGGTTTGCTATTGTACTGAGGCCGTAACATCAATATGTTGACTTATAATATATGAATATTACTTCTAGATGCCCCCCCCCCCCCGAGATATCCGGGTCGTAATCAGACTCGTTTGGTTATTTGTTTGTTCGTTACGCAATAAGCGGTTAATTGCTTATTCGATATGTGAATACTATGGTGTACCAGTTTTTGTCACAAATGTCACATGGTTTCATAGCCACCTCGTTTTTGAGGTCGACCATGGTTTTGAATTTGTTGGTTCTAAAGGAACGATTGAAAACTTGTCAACCTCTCTAGAATAGGTTAAGTACGGATTCTGATCAAGCTTATGCCCTTTGAGCAAAGAATTTACTTCCACAGGCAAGATATCCTTAACCGAGCAGCATAGCCTTCTGAAATCTTCTAAGTGTTGAGTTCGAGCAAACTCTACTTTGTCCTACAAGGGATGTTCTTGATCAAGCAAGGTTTACTAACGAGCAAAGTTATAAAGATACTTTGCTTAAACTAAGTTCCCGTGCAACTTAGTTGGCGGAGCAAGGTTTATAATAATAAATTGGATCACAAACATGCTGGTAGGGATTTTATGAAAAACATCTAAGTGTTACTCCCAGCAAGGTTCAGTCTCGAGCAAACCAAAAGTACCCTAGCATACTTGGTGAGTTCGAATAAAACTAAGTTAAGACTGAAGTGATCCGAGCAAGGACTTTCTTCCTCATAGTAACATATTCGAGCAAATTTGGTATGCTTGAGAAGATGAAGATCAACAGTACTTGGAGGTTGAAAAGTTTTCTAATCCTAGATGTACTTTGTTTTTTCTTATTATCTCACTTAGATCTTGTTTTAAATCCATTTTGAAACTATGTTTGGCTTAGATATAACTTATTTGAGCCAGATCTATAGGTTTTGGATAATATCTTTAGTATTTTGAATTTTCTATTTTAGAATTTATTTTCTGTTTTAAAATTAAAATTATAAAAACAAAAATATTGTTAAGTTTTTCTTAAAATTCATAAAAAAAAACAAAACAAACAAAAAGGATTTGGATCAAGAGGTTTTTACTAACAAGATTCAAAGGTTGCAAGGTCAGGCTAACACATCAATGGTAAGTTACATTCCAAGCAGCGATTCACTACAATAATACACATGTGTGGCAGTCAATTAGAGAAGGTCCTTTTAAACCTAAGGCAGAGGCATCACCAAATCAGGTTGGTGAAAGTAAAATGAAAAGAATGGATGAAAAGGCCCTGTGTATGTTGAAATTAGGTTTATCTTGGGAGATATTAACCACTATTCAACATCATACTTCTATCAAAGCTATGTATGATGTTGTTATTGATAGGTTTGAGAGTAATGCGGAGTTGAAGGAGAATAAGACAGACAAAACTTAAGCAACAAATTGACAGGTTTAAGTTTTAACTTGATGAAAAGCTGAGTTATATGCTTAAGAGGTTTGTGGCTATTGTGTATGAGATAAGTATAATAGACTTGCACAAAGTTTGAAAAGGTCAATTTCCTTGCACAGAAATTAGATGTAGCCATTGCTTTTCTTCAAGCTGCCGGGATTAAAAT
The DNA here is from genome assembly GCF_021521415.1 of Bidens hawaiensis. Classification (NCBI taxonomy): domain Eukaryota; kingdom Viridiplantae; phylum Streptophyta; class Magnoliopsida; order Asterales; family Asteraceae; genus Bidens; species Bidens hawaiensis. The sequence goes on from NW_027494935.1 coordinate 104,386, forward strand.
GATTGTGAATAACATGATACAGGAAGACACGCCAAGTTTTCCTGTGGCTAATTCTTTAATTGCGCCTACAGGAAACATGAATATGAGTTCTCAATAGCAGATTCCTATCATTGAAGAGCTTTCTAATTTTGTTGAATCACCAAAGATCTTTTCAGCTGCATCTATTCCTTATCCAAGTTCAAGTCAATCAAGATTTAATGTGCAAATGATTGAAGATGTGGAAACAGTCTCTACACCAAGTTTTCAAGCACAATCAAGCTCAAGCCCTTCACAGAAAAGTAACAAATATCAAGCTTCGTTTTCAATGTTACAGATAACTACAATGCTTTTGTGGCTAAGAACTTAATCCATACAAGTGTCATTCAAGAAGATCTTGAACATATTGATAATGATGATTAGGAAGACATGGATATTAAGTGGTAGGCGGCTAGGTTTGAGAACAAAAAGGTTCTACAATAGAACAGGCAGATCAAGTCTTCATCCAAGGTACAAGGTACTTATTGATCCTTCTTGTTATGATTTAAACATAATGATTAATGAATTAAGAAAGGAAAATGGAAGCTTAAAGGCTGAAATCAACAAGAAGAATAGGATATGGGGTGCATGAAAAAAGTGAAAAGACCTAAAGCAACAAATTAAGAAAGAGAAAGATGATTGTGTTGAAGGTTTGAGGTTCGTCAAGGTATAGGGTGGATATTGAAGGGTTGAAGAAGATTTTCACTAAAGAGAAACTCAAATGTACTGAATTGGAAGTTCAAATCTGTTTTATGAAGAATCTTGTTTCTACTGGAAACATCATTGTGAAAATGAAGGAGGTAAAGCTAGAAGGTAAGTATAAGCCAGCTCCTCTTCCTGTCAATTATAACTATTCTTTGAACATAGAGCGGCTTATTTGAGTCAATTCAAGACAGTTTTTGAAGATAAGATTGAATTTGTGAGAATTATGAAAATGTGGTTGTAAACACTCATATAATTTGATGATAAAAGAGGTGCTAAGAGTTAAGTTAAAATGGAAAGGAAATTTCAAGTGAAGATAGTAGTCACGGTTCAAGTTGTTGTAGTTGTAAGTGTTTACAGAATAATGATACAAGTACAAAGCAAAAGGATTCAATTTCAATAAGGAAGAAGTCACTAAATCAATCACCAAAGAAGGATCAATACTTTCCTTAAACCTATTCTGTTTATTATAACCATGAGGTGTTCGATATGTTTGGTGATCCTCTGCTTTTGCCAAAGAAGGAAAGACCTAGTCCCGAGTGGTATGCCAAAAGCAGTGGCAGGGTACAAGCCACCACAAGAAATCAACTTTAGAAAAAGGACAAAACCACTTAATGAAAAGAAAGTTAATTTCTCAGCTCCAATCCAAGTTGACTATAAGAAACTGTCTGGTCACCAGAAAAACAATTGGTGTAAAAATGCCAAGACCAAGTGACAGATTCAAAAGAAGGTCGAACACAAGTTCGAGCAGTGAAATTTGGGAACTTATGGGAAAGTTTGATATAAGTTTTATGATGTGTATGGACATCGTACTGATTCATGCTTTTACAAGAATGACTCAAAATCATTCGACTTTCCCAATTTTAAGAAGTTTGGTCAAGATTTTGGTTTATACAAGAAGAAATATAAAGCCTATCTTGATAAGGCAAAGAAGTGATAGAGAAAGGTGAAGATCAACGTGTGAAGAAGTCTATTGTTACTGACTCAAAGAAATGATGGTTGAAGTATCCAAAGAAGGAAGAAGTTATTAAACCCGAGAAAGTCAAGAAAAGTGTTGTTGAGAAGAAAACCTCAAAGAAAGATAAACTTATCAAATCTACTAAACAAAGAAACTCAAAGGATGATAGGAAATATGACAACTATTTAATGAGTTATGGAAAGGTTACTAAAGGATTCAGTTGGTTGAAGAAGAAAACTCTTGAAGAAATTTTGATAGCAATCCTGGATCTGCTTATGATTTTCTAAAGATATTAAAGAAAGAAGATGTTTTTGAAGAACTGAAACCAAATGATCTAGTGATTCTACCTTTAGAGAGTAAACAAGACTCATTGGCGTTTGTTTCTCTGAAACACTAATATTTTTCTATTTTTTTGTAGGAACAATCCATAGAAGTTGAAGACATATGATAGATGAATAGTGGTTGTTACAGGCACAAGACCTATGACAAGAGGTCACTGGTTAACTATGAAGAGAAGTATGAAGGTCGTATTGCATTTGGTAGTGAAGAGAATGGAGGAAAGATTGTAGAAGATTGTAGACAAAGGGATTCTAACCAATGGTAGAGTATCATTTGCCAATTTATACTATGTTGAAGGCCTTCAATACAACATATTGAGTATTTCATAGGTTTATGATAAAGGATAGAAAGTTGGATTTGATGATTATCATTTTTTTTATCTTAAATCCAGATTGTGTTATATCTTTAGAAATATTCTTGATGATGGCATCTAGGAATGTTAATTTTTTTGAGTTAAGAATGAAAAATGCCATTTCCTGAGGTTGTGCTTGTTTTGGGTCAATGGCTATAGGAAATGAATCACGACTATGGCATAGGAAATTGTGCCATGAGAACTTTAAGAATATGAACAAACTGGTTAATTGTGAACATATGATTAGTTTACTAACCATAGAATGTCAAATTGAAGACAAATGTTCCTCATCATTGAAAGGGAAACAACAAAAATCATCTCATAAGACTAAGCTTATAAACTATAAATCATCAAGTGCTTGGGATGCCTCATATGGATCTTTTTGATATTATGAGTGTTCCAATATTGGGAATAAGTTGTATTGTCTTGTAATTTCTGATGATTTTACAATATTCACATGGGTATATTTTCTTGCTAGTAAAGATGAAACTACTAAGTTGATCAACGGATATGTTACAAGGATTGAAAACCAACTAGAGAAGAGGTTTAAGCTTATGAGAAGTGAAAATGGTACTAAGTTCAAGAATGGAGTTATGTTTGAATTTTGCAATGAAAATGCAATTTTATAGCAATTCAGTGCTCCCAGATCCCAGAACTCCTGAACAAAATGGTTTTGCTGAGAGTAGAAATAGAACTTTGACTGAAGCAGCCAGAACCATGTTGTTGATGCTGACCTAGCTATCTTTTTCTTGACTGACGCTACAACTTGTTATGTTCAAAATAGGGTATTAATCTACAAGCATCATAACAAAACTCCTTATGAGATTTTTTTCAAAAGGAAGCCCTACACCAAGTTCTAAAGCCTTTTGCCGGTAAATGTTCACTTCTGAACACTAAGGACAATTTGAAGAAGTTTCAAGTAAAGCCTTTGGGCCGCTTCTTTGTTGGATATTCTTCACACTTCAATGCTTACGTACTTTATGTGAAAGATAATCTGAGTGTCATTGAATTATCTGGCATGGTATACAATGAAAATTAATTCAACAATGTTGATGGCCCAAACTGGTTGTTTGTGTAGAAACGTGTGTTGAAGTGTTGGATCAAAATAAAATCTTGTATGACAATATCTACTGTTCTAAGTTATGTGCAGAATCCATAATGAAGTGAAATGCACAAGTATTCTCTTTAATTCTTCATATAAAAGTCAAAGTACATAGAAGATATGACACTCTTACAATGCTGGTACTCTAGAATGACTCCCCTAGCGCATAAGTCTCAACCACTATTTGTAGACGTTACACACCACTTATACGTCGTGTAATTCTTTACGGTGCATAACTTATGCGATGTATAAGTACTTATATGTCGTATAAGACACTTATGCGCTCTAGACCTGACAAAATCTACATTATGACTGCTATCTGATAGATACAAGGCCCTAGCAATAGACATTTATGTACTAACAAACTCCCCCTTGGATATTGCTAGGTCTTGATCTTCAAAATCCGTAATCTTTAGCTCCAACCACTCTTTCACGATACTCCCTTCGCATTTCTTCAAATGTTTTCTTCTTTGACTTCTTTTGATTAGTAGGAATAGATACACCACACAACTTATATTGAAACTTTTACTATGAAGATTGTATCCTCCTTTCTTCACATTCTGCCTCAAGCTCTGCCTCTTTCTTATCTTGCTCCTCACCCAACTGTCTCCATTTGCTTTCCCAAACTATACCAGAATGAATCTTATAAACAAAGCACACTCTGATCACACAATGATACTACATGGCTTGATCCACATCACGATTATCATATATCTAGATCTTGTTTGAATATAACACTTCTATCTCTTTCTCTTTCTTTGAACAGTTCATCAACCACATAGGATCCAAGACTATCACCACATCCCACTTCTCATCTCTCTTCAATACTGTCACCGCTTCTCACATTGTGCGATCACAGAACTAACATCTGAAATATACGTGAAAGTCCTGTTCTATAGGATACACTGGGATAATCATCAATGTTTCTGGCATGCGGTATCTCCATAACTTCACAAACTCACCAGTTTATGGATCAATTTTGACTCTTGAAGTGTCAACTTCAGGTTTTTGAGGAGTTTAATTCCTTATCCTCCCTTTGATTGCCTAACTATAAAATCCCAAATCTCTAGTACATGGTCATTCTCCGGTGCATATAACAACGTCTTCTGACATAAATCCATAACATCCATCCACGGTAAAACTTTAACTCCATTAAACTTTCAAAGTATTGAACACCGTACACTCTTCTGATAGCAACTTTCCGAATCTTCTTTAGATAAGCTATACCTGTTGGGTCAGATTTTTGATAAGGAAGATTGGAATCTTCTCAACCTCCTCAGAAAATGGCTAAGTATGGACTTCAAGAAAGCTTAGACGATCGAGCATGGTTTTACTACTTCGAGCAAGGTCTTCTGAACCTTAAATGGTTAATTCTTCTAAGTGTTAAGGCTTCGAGCAAGCTATACTTCAACGAGCAAGAGTATTCTTCTATCGAGCATGGATTGCCAATCGAGCAAACAACTTGATCATACAAGTTTTAACCAAGTGTTACGAGCACCGGATGATCGAGCACATTGGGACAAGCATGGATGCAATATGAAGATGTCACGTGATCAAAGCAAGGACTTTAAAGGTTTCACTTTTAAAGGTTTCACTTGATTCACGGTCCTGAAAAGTGGTATAAGAGCATGAGTAAGCTCGCTGAAGGCCACGTGACAGAAGGTTGTGAAGAAGCTTGAAGCTTTACTCCGTCTTCACTACTGCAAACTCTAGATCTACTGATATGAAAGACCAAGAAGTCTCAACAAATAAGATTCCAAGGCTACTCGGATAAGAAAACTTTATAAAATGGAAAGTGCTGTTTGAAGCGGCTATGAACTACAATGACCCAGAGCTGTGGATGTCAATCATTGAAGGAAACTACATTCCTTCAATAGCTCCAAACAACAACGCAACTGTTGAAATGAAAACGAAGAAGAGGGATGATAAAGCTCTGTCTATGCTGAAATTAGGGCTTTCTTGGGAAATTCTGACAACCGTAAATCATCACAAGACTGCAAAGGGCATGTATGATGCAGTTATTCAAATGTTTGAGGGGAATACAGAATTGAGAGACATCAAGAAAGACAAATTGAAACAGCAGCTTGACATATTCAAGTTCAAGGAAGGAGAAAGACTAAAGTCAGTTCTGCAAAGGTTCATGATGATTGTGAATGAAATTAGAACAACAGACCTTCAAATATCTGATTTTGACCTGAACAAGAAACTTCTATCATCTCTGTTTGGTGAGTGGTACACTGCCAGCAAGTTCATCAAAGAGAAGACCAGCTTTCCTAACTTTAAGTTAGATGATGTGATAGCCTTCCTCAAAGCTGCAGAACACGAAATGATTGAAAACCATATGATTCGAGAGGACAAGCCAAGCTTTCAAATGAACAATGCCCTTGTGGCACCCATGGGCAACCTCTCAATCAAGAATCAACAACCTATTGTTGAAGAACCATCAGAAACCAATTTATCTTGCAGTAGTCAATCAAGATTTAATGTTCAGCTGATTGAAGATGACACACCATCTCCAGCAAATGGGCAAACTACTTTCATGCATCACAACCCAACTCAAGGAACAGTCTACCAGGCCTTGTTCTCCATGTTCACTGAGTCATACCATGCCTTTGTGGCCAAGAATCTGATAAATACAAGCATTGTGCAACAAGACCTAGAACAAATAGATGCTGATGATTTAGAAGATATGGACATTAAATGGCAAGCAGCTATGCTAGCAGTGAGGAGCAAGAGATTGTATAACAGGACAGGTAGAACAAGCTTCAATGGTCCAACTGAAAGAATTGGATTTGACAAATCAAAGGCCATATGTTATAATTGTCAACAACCTTGAAACTTTGCAAGAGAATGTAACATGCCAAGGCAAGCAGGAAATCAGATGAATCAAAATCAATTCTACCAGAACCAAAATCAAAATTTCCAGCAGCAAAGAAATCAGATTACCAACCAGAACCCCTACCAAAATCCGAAAAGACCCCAACAGCAAACATTTCAACCTCAAAGAAACAACCAATTGTAGGCTCACACAAACCAGAACAGATCAAATCAGAAAAATGTGAACTAGCAAAGAGACCAAGGAAATGTGGCTGTTACTAGGATGTCATAGGATGGGGAATTTGATTGTAGCAATCATGCTGCTGAAATTGAGAAGGAAAATGTTGCGTTTATGGCAAAGGTGCATGAACAGGTTGAATCTTCAAATACTCAGGTACAATCTGATATTTCGATTTCTGATCTTATTACTATTGATCAACTTAATCAGGAGATTGGAAAATGGAAAACTGAGTGTGGGAGGAAGGAAGCCTTTTTGAATGTGTATGAAACAAGTGAGGCAACTTATGAAAGTCAAATCAAAGGACTTGAGGATGACTGTATGATGGCATACCAGACCCAATCAAGAATGACCATTGAAATAGAAGGGTTGAAAAAGATGTATGCAGAAGAAAAGATGAAAAATGTTGAATTGCAAATTCAAATGGATTTCTTGAAGAACCTTGTTTCTACTGGCAATATTATGGGATATGTTGAGAAAATGACTGAAGAAGAGAAGTACAAAAATGTTCCACCGCCTTTTTGTGACAGCTACCCACTGAAAGTAGAAAAGGAGAGTAGAAGTGAATACATACCTTAAGCAGTTCAAGAATGTTTTTGATGACAAAGAAGAGTTTGTAAAGCAATATGCTGATGTGTATGTAGACCAGAATGGAGAGTTTGTAGTAAGGCAGATTGAGGAACCAGAGAATGAGAAGAATGAAAATGAGGATTCTGAGAAAAAGAAGTGGAGTGATTACTCAAGTGAAGATTGTAACTGCAGATGTGGAAGCTCAAAGTCATCTAAGGGCAAGAAGAAACGAGGACCAAGCAAAAAGAAAAATGAAAAGATTCCTCTTCTGCCAAAAATGACTCCAAAGATGAAAAAGCACTATGAGAAAATTAGAAAAGAACATGTTGTGTTTGACATCTATGCAAGACCACAAACTAAAATCAAGACAAGAACAGAAGAAAAAGTGAAATCTTCCTATGATCAGTCACATCCTCCAATCTATCCAGTCTTCTCAAAACCATGAACTTTTTGACATTGGAGATGTGGAATATGTTCAAATGAGAAGATTTGTTGAAAATGAAAAAGGAAGCAGTTTGAGAGCCCATTCCAAGTTCAAGCCAGTTGTTTTTGTCAAAAAAAAATATCATCTAGAACCTGATCTGAACAAACCCATCAAGATGTACTTCAGCAATTCACTATGTCCTAAAACCTCCCTAGGTTTTGATTTCCTTAAACCTAGTGAAAAAATTAAAGACAAACAATTGCTTGAAGATATGGGGAGCTATGCAAAGATCTGGTGCAAGAAGTGTGATGCATATGGTCATCATACTGACTCTTGTTAGTTTGAAGAGGAAGAATTTGAAGTTCCTGATGTGGTTTGTGGGTTTGATATGAAAGGATACAAGAAAATGTATCAAAGATATTTAAATGAAGAAAAAGGTAGTTAAGATGATGAAAAGAAAACGTCAGTTCTCGAAAAGAGACTGAAACAAGTCTTAAAGATCAAAGATGAACCAAGTGTGTTTAGCAAACCTGCAAAGAACAAAAGGTCGAGTGACAAAGGAAAGGAGAAGATTAGATCTGATGTTCTTAATGGAGATGAGAAATTTCTGATGAAGCTGGGCTTTGAACCTACAAGGTTCCAATGGAAGACTAAGAAGGAGGTGATTGAAAAGAAGAACTATGTGATTGAGCAAACTGAAAATCTAATCAAAACACCAGTTGTGAAGGATGGGGAATATTCTGACCCAGAAGAAGGAACAGTCCTTGAACAAAAATCACTCATAGTATATGGACAGTGGATATTCCAGGCACATGACATGTGATAAGGGTGTATTAATAAACTATGAAAAGAAATATGAAGGGCCAGTTGCCTTTGGGAGTGATGAATATGGAGGAAAGATTGTTAGAAGAGGAACATTCACAAATGGCAAAGTATCCTTTGAGAATGTGCTGCATGTTGAAGGACTATAGTATAACTTACTCAGCATTTCTCAAGTCTGTGATAAAGGATACAAAGCGGCCTTCAATGATGAACACTGCCTGATCTTGAAGCCTGAATTTGTTATTCCAACTGACATGATTATGATGATGGCTCCAACAAATGGCAACCTCTATGAACTGAGAATGAATACTGCAACTTCAAGAGGTGGTTCATGCTTTGTGTCAAAAGCAACTGAAAATGAAACTAAGCTATGGCATAGGAAGATGTGTCATGTGAATTTAAAGAACATGAACAAACTTGTAAAAGGTGAACATGTTGTTGGCCTTCCCACAGGAGAGTTCAAATTGGAAGAATAATGCACATCCTGCCTGAAAGGGAAACAGAACAAATCCTCACATAAAAGAAAAATGATACATACTATTGATGAGGTCTTGGAACTGCTACACATGGATCTTTTTGGTCCTGTAAGTGTTCCAAGTATTGGGAAGAAAAGATACTGCTTGGTAATTACTGATGACTATTCAAGGTTTACTTGGGTATACTTTATCGGAAGCAAAAATGAAACTGCAGAGTTAATCAGAATGTATGTGCTAAAATTGGAAAATCAACTTGAAAAGAAGGTGAAGGTCATTAGAAGTGACAATGGCACAGAGTTCAGAAATGGAATTATGGATGAATTCTGCACTTCTAAGGGTATCTTTCAACAATACAGTGCTCCCAGAACTCCTGAACAAAATGGTGTTGAATAAAGAAGAAACAGAACTTTAATTGAAGCTGCAAGGACCATGATTGCTGATGCAAATTTACCAGTCACCTTCTGGGTAGAAGCAATCAACACTGCATGTTATGTGCAGAACAGGGTTCTTTTGAACAAGGTTCAAAATAAGACTCCATATGAGGTTATCTTTAAGAGAAAGCCTTGTGTGAAATTCTTAAAGCCTTTTGGATGTAGATGCTCACTCCTGAATACAAAGGACTATTTGAACAAATTCCAGTCTAAATCCCTGGAATGCTTCTTTATTGGTTATTCATCTCATTCAAAGGCTTATAGAGTCTCTGTGAAAGAGCACATGGTGGTGATTGAATCTTCTGATATAATTTTCAATGAAAACCATTTCAACAATGTTGAAGGACCCAAGTGGCTGTTTGACTTAGAAAAGATGATCAAATCATTCAAAATCTACAGTGAAGATATGGATGACAGCATGTACAGAACCAGCTTTGAAGATAAAGAAAAGCACAAACAAGTTGATCTGGACAAGTTATGGTCATCTGTTGCTCCTGAGTCTAATGGCTTTAATTTTGAAAGGAACAACCTTCAAGTTGCTGAAGTTGATACAAATGGACAAGATGATGCAGTGGAAGTTTCCAATGAAGGGCCAAGTGAAGTTGAAAGTGATCAAATTCAAAGTCAGCAACCTGATCAGACTGAAAGGATAAACCACTTTGAAGAAAGGTTCCAGTCTTTGTTTGACTCTCTGCAATTTGGGTCAAATGAAGCATCTTCATCAGAGACAAATCAAGTTCAAGCAAATGAAGAATCCCAAATGAGAATTGAAGATGATTCTTCTGTGTTAAACATGACAAATCTTCAAACAGTAGTATCTGCACTGCAAGTTGTGCAAACCACTTCTGTTGAAAGATATCACCCAGCAGAAAAAACATAATAGGAGACTTGCATGAAAGAGTGACAAGAAGTTCTTCTGAGAAGGCGAATATCTACCTGTATGCCTGCTTCTTATCCCAAGTTGAACCCAAGAACATTAATCAAGCCTTGAAAGACAACAGCTGGGTAGAAGTTATGCAGGAAGAATTGGTCCAATTCAGAGACTTACATTTATGGGATTTGGTTGACAAACCAAGAGGCAAGTATGCTATTGGCACCAAGTGGGTCTTCAGAAATAAGAAGGACGAAAGAGGAATTGTTATTAAGAATAAAGCAAGACCGGTAGCTCTAGGATGCTTACAAGAGGAAGGAGTGGACTATGAAGAAGATTTTGCTCCAGTTGAAAGACTAGAAGCAATCAGAATCTTTCTGGCATATGCAGCATCCATGAATATAAAGGTCTATCAATTGGATGTAAAGTCTGCATTTTTGAATGGGAAAATTGATGAAGAAGTCTATGTCACTCAACCTCCTGGATTTGAAGATACAATGCACCCCAACAAAGTTTAAAAGCTCAGCAAGGCACTGTATGGATTACATCAAGCACCAAGAGCTTGCTATGATGAGCTGTCAAATCATTTATGGGAAAATGGTTTCTGTAGAGGGGCAATTGACAAGACTCTTTTCTACAAAAGAAGGAACAAAGACCTGCTGTTGCTGCAAGTGTATGTGGTTGACATTATCTTTAGCTCTACAAACGAACAAATGTGCAAAGAGTTTGAACAAGTAATGAAATCCAAGTACAAAGTGCGTTCAATGGGAGAAATGAATTTCTTCCTTGGACTTCAAGTGCAACAGAAAGCGGATGGCATCTTCATAAATCAATCCAAATATGTACAAGAGATTCTTAACAAATTCAAGTGCAAAGATTTCAAGACAGTGTCCACATCAATGGATACACATGAGAAAATGGTACCTGATGAACATGGGAAGCCAGTGGACCAGCTTGAGTATAGGGCCAAGATAAGATCACTGATGTATCTTACAGCATCTAGGCCAAATATTATGTTTGCTGTGTGTCTGTGCAAGATTTCAAGCTAACCCCAAGGTTTCACACATGCTAGCAGTCAAGAGGATATTCAGATACCTAAAGGGAAAACCAGATTTGGGGATTTGGTATCCAAAGAACCTCTCTTTCGATTTGATGGCCTACACAGACAGTGACTATGATGGTTGTAACATGAGTAGGAAATCAACCTCAGGAGGCTGCCAGTTTTTAGGAAACAGGTTGGTGTCATGGCAATGCAAGAAACAGACTACAGTGTCTATCTCAATTGCTGAAGCTGAATACGTTGCTGCATCTGCTTGCTGTGCATAGGTTTTGTGGATTCAAAATCAACTGCAGGACTATGGTCTGAATTTCTTACTTACTCCTATCTTAAATGATAATACTGCTGCTATGTTTACTGTTAAGAATCCAGTCCAACATTCTAAGACTAAGCACATTGAAATTAGACATCATTTCATTAGGGATTGTCAGGAAAAAGGGCTAATAGAAATGAAAAGGGTAGACACATCTGATAATTTGGCTTATTTGTTCACCAAACCTTTAGATAAGACCAGGTTTCACTTTTTGTTAAGATGCATAGGAATGATAAATGCTGATGAGTTTTAATTTAGGATGTGTGCTTAACTGAGGTGCTTAACTGATGATTTATGTTACTCACTTTGAATGTTTGCATGATAACATTGATATGTTTGAATGATTACTCAAATTTTATGAATCATGTTTATGATTCTTCTTGTGTGGAATTTTTGTTAACTTTGATAATTACAGCTGTTAGTACTTTGATCTGTGCTTGCATGATAAATTTTTATGATTCTAAGTACTTCGAGCATGAATTTGTGCTTGATGATGTGCTTATTGCTCTTCAAGCACAAGCATAGGCTTCTGAGACTATTCTAAGTCATAGGAGCACAGATGTCATTGCTCAACTGCTCGAGCATAGAATGCAGTCTTGAAAACTTTTGCAAGTGTTTCGAGCATGCTTCTGTGGAAGATGGGTGTTTAATGCTCTTCGAGCACAAACAATCCATACTTGGAAGTTTTTCTCAAGTAACTAGAGCATGAATGTTGTTACCAGTGGTCGAGTATGTACATATGTTCAGGATAAATTGCTTATTCCTTGCAAATTACTGCTCGAGCACAAAGTTGTCTCTCGAGCACATTCATTGAATTGATTTACTTCTAAGGTTGCTCAATAGATTTTCAAGCATGCTCGATGAAGTTCTGAGCTTGCTCGACAGACTTAAGTGATACTTTTGTTGTTTCTATGCTATCTGAAAGTTTGTGCTTTTGATTCTGTAAAAGTGTTTGCTTAATTACAAATGCTTAAGTGACAACACCATCTTTCAAATCACTGTTCTTAAATTGAATGTTCAAAAGGAAAATGGTTTTTAAGTGGTAAAAGTTTTTGATTAAGCAACACTGTTTTTGGTGGCAATAAATAAGAGCAATGATAATATTATCCAAGTTCCCAGCTTCAAAGAAGCAAGACACTGATTTCTGGGATATTGAATCCAACCTAAATTGGGAAATGATAAAAAACTATCTAAGATAACTAACCCATGGATTGTAAGTTCAAAAGGCTTTGAGTACAGTCATTGGCAAGTATGGTAGCTTTCCATGGTCTGTAGTTGCAATATGTGATATACACTTAAACTGGCTGAAGTATGATGTGGAGAAACATTGGAAAATAAGGTATGTTCTCTAGCACATCTCTCTGAATGATAGACAGAAAGGTCATTATCCAATCATACATGAGCCCGTTGGTGTTTCTGGTCTACAAAAATCCATTAAGTATTTGAGCAGATATAAATTATTGATATATGGAAAACCTCTTAAAAGAAAAGAGAGAGAAAAAGATTGAAAAGTGTAAAAAGATCAAAAATATAATATATATATATATATATTATATATATATATATATATAAATAAGTTAGCTGATTTCATGACTTAAGGGGCACTAATAGAACTACAGGGGTGGGGCATACAAGTAAGTCCTAAACACCCTGAATGTAAGGCATGTAAGTCCGGATGGCATGTAAGTCCAACGTTCAATCTTACAGTCTGTAATCAAAAACAAAATATAAATAAATAACTGCTCTATTATACAAAAATCAAATTTTGATCAAGGCATCAGGGTGGGTCGGAGTCAACTCGGAGTGATTTGGAGAAAGCTAAATACTCTTTGAGAAAAGATTAGAGGCAACCTGAAGCTATAATGATAACCATTCCTATTTTATGCACTAATTTAATCCTTAATGTATCACCAAAAGCAATGACCATTATGCTATGTATACCTACTGTCAACCTGACTTGAGTCATAATAACACTGACCATGAAGTGGTGTGATCATTGTTTTAAATAGTCTGATCCCACAATTGAGATCTTTCAAAATGAATTTTATTTTTGAACTGGATTTTGATCTCTTATGTCACCTTAAACTAATTGCTCATTTGATTCACTGTTATGAAATAATTATTCTTTGGTAAAAGTTAACATTTCTAGCACAAGACATGTTTGCTCATGTCTTGAATTAGTGTCATAAAAGTTGTGGTTCTCAAACTGAATTGACATTTAAGTAAACTAATTTGAGCAAGGAAACTGTACCTGCTTATGCATTGCTGCTTCGAGTAAACTATGAGATGTGTAAATTGACTATCTGTTTCGAGTATGGCATGAGACGTTTTGCTGTAATGAGGTTCGAGCATGATTGCATGGTAACTAGTTAGATCTAAGTCTTCGAGCACAAAGACCTTAAAGGAGACATTTATGTGTTTTGAGCATCATTGTGTGCTAGTTACTTAGGTATAAGCATTCGAGCTAAGGATCCTGATCATTTTGTGGAAGAGTTCGAGCAAACTTGAAGGGATAGACACTTAGGCTGTGAGTTCGAGTACAAGAGTTGGAAAGATTAAATCTATTAAGGCTTTTCGAGCATAGAAGTACGTCGAGCACATAGAGCTGTAGAGTCGAGCAAAATCCCTAACATTGTCATCTCGAGCATAGAATAGAGGTGATAAATTTTCTAAGTACACTCGAGCATATTGCATGGTCGAGTAAGGTAAAATTACTAGTGTGACTCAGAATTGAATATTGAATGAATTTTAACAAGTACATTCGAGCACACTACACCTCGAGTATGAATTAATGCATTTCAGTAAATTAATTTAAGGTCATCGAGCACAAGTCTAGTGGAATATTGTTTTGTCTGTTTATGCCATGTACTCAAGCAACGACAGAGAATATTCCAAGTACATCGAGCAAGATTTGTACCATGTACTCGTGTACAGGAGGAGCCAGCTTTTATTTTGGCTGTATGCTCGAGCAAGGAAGGTATATTTAAATTTGAAATTAAATGACAACTGTCGTGTGCTAGACGAAAAACCAAGGTACTGTACCACCCAAACGTTAGGTATAAAAGGGGGACTTAGAAAGTTTTTCACACATTTCTCTCTGATAAACCTAAACGAAAGCCTTCTTGCTCGTGCTATCTCCCTCTTGCTCGTTGTTCTATTACTTGCTTAACTTCACTTCGATTATAGCCATTAGCTCTATTTCGACTTCGGTAAGACATCGTTATTCGATAATCGTCGCACCGATTTTGAAATTAGGGTTTCTAATTGAACAAATTGACTAACTGTTTACTTGTTCTGACAGGTACGCATATTACTACAAAACAGGTTAATCGAAGACGCCATTACTCATATATCCTTCCTCATATACCAGTTTTGCAACTTTGTGTGCTGACATTCTCTTCTTTTTGTAGAACTGATGGCGCTTGAGTTCGAAAAACGGCACAATATGTGTGCGCAACTGGAGATAGATGATGAAAATCGAGAGTTGGAGCCAATGATAAATTTCCTAACTAACTCTAATCTGAGAGCCAATGATATACAGATATCATATTTTAGATTTTTGGGGATCCGAAACATATGTCAACGACGTCAATGAAGAAAGAATTGAAGCGTCCGTTTTGAACCATGATATTGAGATAATTGAAGCTTCAATCAGAGCTTCACTAGACCTAAATGACAACTTTGGAGCTCGGTTGTCTTACTTTGTCCAAGGCTATTGCGAGTCTTTCAAGAGACGATGGGCTACCAGGGAGGAGTGAAGGAGGGACAGTTTCAAAAAGGAAGTTTTTGGTTGATCTACCGATTCTTAATTCATCATGTGATCCAGTCATTATCTCCGCGGAGAAGGACTTGGACGTTGTTAAGTAAAGAGCTTGGGACTCTCACTGTAGCCATTCTTTACCAGCAACCCTTCAATATTTCCAGACTCATCTTTCAAGGGTTAACTTCAAATGCAGAGAAGCCAGTCAATCAAAGATTAATTATGTATGCACGTTTCTACAAATCTTAATAAACAGAGCTCTACCAGAAATTCAAAGGACAGGGCAGATTTTGAAGTTGCAAGATCCAAATATCTGCAAAACAATGAAAGATGCTCAGAGTAATTTCATTGATAATGATGAATGGGATGTGCTTCCATGGTTGCCTGTACCGGCACTAGGGGCTCTCAACGGACCAAGGACCCCAGGGAATAGTGACGATAAAGATAGTGATGGTGCAGATGACGATGAACAACATAATGATGGAGGAGATGGTCCGGAAAGGGGCAATGAAATGTTGATTGGTAATGATGATGTTGCACAAGAGGCGATTGGAGTGAATGTGCCTTTGATTGATCAAGTTGCTGCCACCATCCATTAAATAACCCCACCAGAATCACCAACACCTGAGACTTAAAATGATAACACAGATTCTGTGGAGCTTGATCATGCTACTGATGATATCCCCACTTCACCAGCCACCACTGAACCTATTTTCTCTGACAATGAGCGAATAGAAAACATTTCTTCAAGACCTCAGTCAACCCAACCCATTCAAGATCAACCTGCTTCTGAACCTACCCCACCAACTCAACCAATCCCATCCTCTGAACCCACTCCAGACCCACTTCAAGAACCCCACCATCAAGTCCTAATCTTTATGACATTGTCTGTGAGAATGCAAGACTTGAGTTTGAGAACATCATGTTAAAAGAACAGAATGCCATTTTGGCTGCAAGGAACTCATCATTGGAAGATGCACTAAATAAAGCTTTATTGAAGATTCGAACCCTCGAAGGGCATTCTGAGGTTGAGAAGACCTCTGATGCACCAAAACAGGGGGAGAAACCTGAAGGTGTTGAGAGCTTGAAAGTGATTGGAGAGATGTATGGAAGCTCAGAAGAGGAAGTTGTAGATGTTAAATCATCAAATGCCTTAAACATGATAAATCAAGCTTATAATGATGAAGAATCAGAGGATGAGGGGGAGGTTAAAGAAGAAAAAGAAACCGAAGAAGAAATCTTGAAAAGAAACGCAAAGGGAAAGGGGGTTGCACTTACCGATGATGATCTACACCTCCTGCCCCAGCGTACAGTTCAGTCTGATGATATTTTATATAAAGAGAATGTAGTTGATCCAGATGTGGCTGAAGCTGAATCTGTAAAGACAGCTATAAAATTAATGAATGAAGAGTTGGAGAATTTGGAGATAGAAGAGGAGGAGGAAATTCCTCAGGAAGTCATTGAAGCCTTAATAAACATGAAAGAAAAAGTGGAGGAAGATGAAAAAATGATGAAAGAGGCAGATGATGCCTTTAAAGCTACAATTGAAGCTCTCAAAACAAAAATGAATGAAGTTGAACAAGAATCTACACAGATTGAAGAGCCAGTTATCACCGAACCTGAAGAACCAATAACCAATGAACCAGAAAAAGAATTTGGCTTGGGACCAGTCATCCATGAAGAGAATGAAACTATTGAGGTCTCAGCAAGTACAATGGTTAAATTGATCATTATGAAGGATCTTACACTGATTCTGAATAATCCTGAGAGACATCACCCAGAGATTGTAACAGCAGCAAGAAAAACTCACCAAGACTTCATTAACTTGAGCAAAGAAGGAGAATCAAGAGATGAACAGCAAGTTGAACCAACTGAGCCCATTATTCAAGAAATTACTGAAAATTCTGAAGAGACACATATAGATAATCCTGTTATTGAAGAATCAGAATCGGTTGATGAGGAGATCATACTGGAAGGGCCAGAAGATGAAGTAACTCAATCAAGTACTCCCACTTTATTTCAATCATCGTTGAAGCAAAAGGACACAACTGAATTTGAGACACCCAAACCAAAAAGGAAAAAATCAGTAAAGAAAATGGTGTACAAAATCAGATTAGAAAAGCTGGAAAGAGAAGGAGGACTCAATCTGAAAGAAATGAAGATCCAATGATTGAGGCTCTCCATGATCTTGAAGAGACTATTGATTTGAATGATGAGAATGAGGATGAGGAGGAGTTGAAGGAGACTGAGACAGTAAATGAAGATAATGAGTATCTGATCAGCCTGGGATATGATCCACTATATCTCCAAAGACTATCAAAGGAAGATTTAGCAAAAGAAGCTGAGAGGTGGAGAACAAGGAAAGCAAAAAGAGAACTATTAATGAAGGCTGGTCACAATAGTGCATTCCTTAACCTTCAACCTTTTGATAAAATTGACCAAACGTACAAGAGAGCTCTTATGGAAGATAAATCTGATTATGTGAAGAAGGTGTCCAAGAAGAGGGAAAGGGAAGATAAGAAGTTAAAGGAATCAGACAGCAGCAAGAAAAGAACAGAGAACAAAAAAAGGGATGAAACAGAATATAAATCTTTGAAAGCAAACACAATGATATAAAATTTCTCCAGCTGTACAGATACAGCTAAAACTTCTTAATAAATCACTCTCATGAAGAACTTAAGAGAAAAATTGAACTTGTAAAAGCCTCTCATAATGACAAGAAAAGTCAGGAAGAATATCAAAGAGAACAAGAGCTAAAAATGAGATTGGCAAGAAAAAGAGAGGAGGCTAAGAAGAAGGAAGAAGAGGCAAAGAAGTGGTTTGAAGACCCTCAGAGGGTAGATATGTTGAGGAAGATTGTGATGGAGAAAGGAGTGACAGAAGAACAGTTTCAGAATATGCCTTTTGAACAATTAATGAAAATATATAACAGAGAGCAGAAACTGTAAATTGAAACACAAAGAAAATTACAGGAAGATAGGAGGAGAGCGGAAGAAGAAGTGCATGCTGAAATGGTGAGTGCTCTCCACAAAAAGGGAGTAAAAATTTCAAGGTTGTTGGTGCAAATAGAAGAAACGATTAAAAGATGGTATATAGAAAAAGAGCTGGATAAGACAAAGACAACTCAAATAGGGAGCTCGAGCAGAACCCCTAGGTCTGAGAGTGTGAGGCCTGTGCAACCAAGGAACTTAAACTTGCCCACACATCTCTATTTCGACAAAAGATCAAAAACCTTAAGGGCTGTGACTGAAGATCAGAAAGAACATCTCATCATCTTCAGGGATGATTTGAGAAATTTTACAAAGGAACAACTAACCAGGATGGCTGAACTGACCTTGTATGACAATCAAATCAGAAGTTAGCCATCTGGTCAACAGAGGAATGATCTCTCTAAATTTTTAAAGGAACAGGCAGAAAAGGGATTCCCATTTTTGCAGCAGAAGAAGAGAGAGATTAAAAGTCAAGCTAAGAGGGAAAAGAGGAATAAAAGGATAAATGAAGTACACACATATGAGCTTTCCCTCTTTGAATTGAAGAAACAAATAACTCAAGCAAGCAGCTCTCACCACAAAAGGAAGACTTTGAAAGAGTGCTTGGCTATGAGAGAAGTCATGAAGGAACCAAACTTAGAGGTGCAACAACTTGGAAGAATCACATACATAACGTACAATCAGCTTGATGATTCCACTACTCTGAGAAATATGTCTGGAATTCCCATTGCTATAATACGACATGATGAAGACCTCAAGTTCATGCATCCACAGGACTTACAAGATCTAATTGACGCAAGATTTCCAAGTGATGCATCCGATTCCTCAGAGCTTGATATCCTAAAACAAAGGGCTGCCTATGTCAAAAGACTGAAAGAAAGATCTGATGCAAGGAGCAGAGGAAGAAGATAACAGAAAGGAGCTAATGGATGATAGATTTTATTTATGTTTATCTTTGGATTTTTGTTTCAATTTGTAATGAAATAACATGTTCTTGAATGATATATATTCTATGTCTGATACATGTGTAACTCTATGCAGGTTTGTTTAGGTGCATCTGAGCTTGTTCCAATCTAGGGGGAGATTGTTGGGTCGGATTTTTGATAAGGAAGATTGGAATCTTCTCAACCTTCTCAGAAAATGGCTAAGTATGGACTTCGAGCAAGCTTAGACGATCGAGCATGGTTTTACTACTTCGAGCAAGGTCAAATGAACCTTAAATGGTTAATTCTTCTAAGTGTTAAGGCTTCGAGCAAGCTACACTTCAACGAGCAAGAGTATTCTTCCATCGAGCGTGGATTGCCAATCGAGCAAACAGCTTGATCATACAAGTTTTAACCAAGTGTTACGAGCACAGGATGATCGAGCACATTGGGACAAGCATGGATACAATAAGAAGATGTCACGTGATCAAAGCAAGGACTTAGAGCACAGTTCAGTTCCCGAGCAAGATTTACATCCGAGCATGCTAAAGATTGCTGAATAAGTATAACTGAAGACATCAAGAAGAATGAGCTTGCTCGATGGACTAGTCTAGCAAAGCACGGACAAGTCAAGAAGAACGAAGCTTACTGGAGGAGAATATATTCTCTGAAAGAGAATATATTCTAAGTAAAATATGATCAAAGACACTCATCGAGCATACCTAGCATAGTGAGTATGCTTGAGCAAGATAGTTACCTTGCTCGAGGACTCAACACTTGTATTATTTTGAGTTTCATTATGTAATGATTAGGAACTTCTAGAAGGAATGTCATGGTCTACAAATAGGGGTCCTAGGATACCTTTTAGGACACGGACTTACAGACGGAATACAGGCTGGCACTCACTGAATACAAAAAACATTCCAAAGAATATTCCCTTTGTTTTCTCGTACAATCGCCGCCGCCGTCATACAAGAAACCCTAGACATTCCTTTCACTGTTGTATTAAATGATATATTAAATGCAGTGAATCTTTTTCTTGAAATCTTTCTTACTAATCATTCATTTACGTTTCTTGTCTATTATATTTTCACTCCTTCGTTCCCACTTGTTGGATATCCTGATTCCGCCGGGATATTCAATAGGCCTTTGGGTTAGCAGAGTCGGTGTGTTCTTGTCAACCGTTAGAGGTTTCACCCGATTCACGGCCCTAACAATACCTATACACTTTCCCAATGCAACTTTCTTAGGTTTCTTGTAATACTTCAAAGGACGAAGGAATTGCTTCTCAGGCTTAACTTTATGTTCGTCAAACCAATCCCTATTTTCACTGTTTACTTCATCTTCATTAACCACTAGAGCACCTTGACTATCAAACTCTTGACATAGCATCTCAATCTCCTCATCAAATTCAGGAAATTCCTGATTCTTTTGATTCACGTAATTTACCTGCTCCTTCTCAATAGCTTCTTCCAAGATAGCTTCATCAGTAAGAATAAACTTTTGTTTATCTTCACAAACCATACCTGCAGCGATATCAGTTTCAAAATCAAAACTGAATTCTTTATCACTGACATTCAACAATCTAGCAAGTTCAGCCCTATCCATTTCAATCTCCCCCTCTTCTAATTCATAACTAGATACCTTTGACTGGAATAAAATAAGAGGTTTAGCAGATATTGGATCAACAAACAATACTTCAATTTCATCAACCTTCTCTCAACCAGACCCTCCAGTTTGTTGTGATTGCTATTCAGCTTCATTTTGTTGTTCTGATGTGATTCTTGAACATCTTGATTTGTACTAGACCCAAAAAGTATACCAATTCCTCCAACAGCACTTGAATCATCATCTAAATCATCATCATCATGAACATTATCATCATGTCCAAGAGAATCTTCATAATCAACTTTTTGTTCATCATTTTCTCCTCTTCAGCTATTGGTTCATCAATAACTTTCTCAACCATTGGATCAACACCAGCAGTAGACGGTCCAACAATATCAGGCATAGTAACTTCATGTATAACATCAGTATCATATTCTTCTACCACTTTGCCCTTGCCCTTTGTCTCAGCCTTATCCTGATCAAACACAATCTTAAAAGAACGTTCTTCTTGAGACAAACTTCCTAGATTATACTTTATGTTTAAGCACAAAGCAACCATGGTAGATATATTTGGTAGTCAAGGAAATCTTCATATCCCCCTTTCCTATATCCCAAACAGCACACAACTACATGGACAAGGAATTTGTACGGTTTTGACAAACTAGTCTTTATATAAGAAATAGAATTTTCAATTCCCTTTTATCCCATCCTCATAAAGCATCCTTTAACCATCTTCTCATCTAACACCACTGGATCTGATTATGAGTCACCAAATTCCAACACTTTCCTTTTCACGGTTTCCAAGATTACAATCTCCTTTCCCTTTACAGTCGACTTAATCTCACTTCCTGCAACCACATCATTCTTCCAGAATTTCGAAATAATCGATTCGTACGGATCACGAAGTTTGGAGATATCTTTGAAAATTCTTCAACGTTTAAGAAAAGGCATAATCACTTTAAACTCCTTCACTTTTGGATCAACCTCATTCAAATAAGCATCAATCTTATGCTTCGGGTCAGTATTCTTTGCACCTTTCACCATCTCAACACATAACAAGAAAATCAGGGTTTGAAAAATTTGTTTAAACATATATCATATACACCATATTGCCTTTGACCGTACAAGTATATAACTAATATGACCGTATAAGTCTATTAGCGCAAATGTCAAACACAATATAAGCTAAACGTATATGTCCAAATCAGTTTATACACGGTATAAGTCAAAACCTGACTTATCTGGGATATAAGGTCATTTATAGCGTATAAGAACAAGATCACCGTATAAGTTCATCATACGGCGTATAAGACAAAATATGTTTATACACCGTATAAGTCAAATCTTGACTTATTCGACTTATAAACCTATTCCTACTTATACACCATAAAATTCAAAATTGACTTATTTGGCGTCTATGTGTTATACGTGACTCAGATCTGAAACACAATTTGTCACAAACACATTATTTTGACATGTAATCGTTACATAATCTTGATCTAACCAAGCCGATTATGACAATGGTATGTCTAATTTTGACTTTTATGATGTTTATGTCCCAATTTTAAATGACTTAGATTTTCAGTTCTAGGTTTCCACAATCAAAGTCCAATTTGCCAGTGTTTTAATGAGATATTATCATTGATATAGAATAGGAAATTGGTTATCGTCATGAAAGTAACAAAACCCCTTTGTCCAGTTCTCTAATTGATGTAACCCTCTCATATCCATCACACCTATTAATTTACAAAAGCAAGTTAATACAAAAATCATACCTTAACTCATTTTCGTGATGTGCAAATCACCAGGAAAACGGAAAATTTTGGGCAAGTGACAGTAAAAATCAAAGATTCTCTTACGATAGAATTTGAAGCGGCGTGTAAGTGATCAATAAACATATACGACGTGAATGAGAGGATATATATATAGTCACATACATATACGCTGTGTAAGTGATCAACAAACTTATACATTGCAATTGACGAATTTCGTCATTTTGATAAATCGAACATTCACACCCATGTGTTTGACCAAGTCCAACTTAACGACCATGGTTAAACATGATTAACTTAATTTTGAATCATTATTCTGATAAGATTTTTGTTTTAACAAGTCCAAATTAATGACCTTGCATAAACAAAGGACGTTTTAGCTTTCAAAAAACATGAAAAGATTTAGAAACACAAGCTCTATTCATCATTCCCAACAGATTTTACTTTCAGATAGTATTCCAACATCAAGTCAAAAAATAAATCAAAAATGTAAAATCCTTTTGGTTTAATGAAAAGCAGTAAAGATACATAAAGTTTTTACAAAAAATGAACTTCAAACTATTTACAAAACTTGTGAACAATCACATATTTTTGTGAGTTTGAACAAGGAATCATATTGATCAAATTACCTTTTCATAACAGTTTTATGTTTCAGCTTTATTATGACTGATGTTATGTCAGTTAGTGGTATTGTTGTCCACTTTAACCTTATAACAAAGATTTCTGAAATTTTTGTGATATGATTAATTGTTCAATTAAGGCACATAATATATATGTGGTTCCAATCACCGGGGATCGGGTGCAACCTTATGTAGGTCGACAAGAGCACACAGATCCAATACCCAAAGGCTTATTGAATATCCCAGCGGAATCAGGATATTCAACGGATGGGAGCGAAGGCGTGATACAATGACAAACGAAACATTAAAATAATATTCAGCAAGAACATATTCAAAGACAAAGATTCACTGTATTAAATATGTCATTCAATGAAACAGTAAATGGAATGTCTAGGGTTTCATGACGGCGGCGGCAGTACGAGGAAACAAGGAGAATATTCTTTGGAATGTTTGTGCCCTCGTATTGCATGCGTTGCCAGCATCATGCCTAAAATAGAAATGTGACATTCGTGACAAAACCGGATATACCTCAGTACGTATTTATCGATTAAGTAAATAAACGCTTTTTGCGTAACAAACGAATGATTAACCGAACGGGTCGGGTTATGACCCAGATATCCCGGGGGGCCATCTATAAGTGATATACGTTTAACACAAGCTAAAATATTAGTAATATGGCCTTAGTTCGTTTTTATGCACTAGCTGAAACCCTAAGTTAAGGGCTGTTATATTGATGAAAAATTGCTTGGTTTGTGATATAGAACTTGTATCTAGCCTACATAGAAGCACAAGAGCTTGAAAAGTTGATTTGAAAGGCGGAAACGAACCAAAACCGCTAAGGTAATGCCGAAACACTCGCTTACGGGCTGTTTAGGTTAAGGTTGTGATGTGCATATTATTAGGCCTTGAAATATTTCAAGGACATCAGGGACCATGTGAATTTTTATAAATTAATGAATCAGTAAATAATTCCAGAAATATTTTAATTGATAAATGGCTAAATTTTCATAATTTAATGATTAACGGTTAATTAATTATGCTAATTTAAAGATTAAACAAATTCAGTTTGTATAAAAACCGGCAAGTTCGCGATTAACGAACCTGCGGGAATATCAAAACACCAAGAGTGATCAAAAATCATATTTTTGAACTAATTAAGTAAAAAAAAACAAACTTTTCTATGAGAAACCTGGACAATCTGGGTGGATTGTGCGCGTTTCTTCTTATATCAAACTGAATAAACGAAAACGGGCCCCGTGGCTAATCCGGGACCCCAGTATGTGATCCTTCTTTATAACTTAATCATTTTATTAACCAATATATTTACCCAAGCTTATTTTCCCATAACTGTTTTCTGAACCCGTAAACGAACAACTTGGCCCGGCTAGGAAAACGAGAATAAGGCATTGAAAACGAGAATCTAGGCCAAGTTCAGTTTTAAGTATTAGACATTGAACAACATCACAACCTAAGCCTATTGCCACTTTCTGGGCGTTCCATCTATACCCAGATTAGTTATACAGCCCAGTTTAGTATTGAGATTATAATAATATTAAAATATTAATATTATTATAATATTGGTTATAGGAAACCGTGATTGCAAGTTATACAAACCTCGAACCGACGTGCTACTGATTATTTACTAAACAGTGAGTTTCATGATCCCACTTTTAAAATGCTTTTACGAACTTTTGGGGTGAAAAACATGTTGATACATATCTATATATACTCTGAACTATTTGATGATAGGAATTATCTAAGTGCTAACACATGAAAGTCCCCACTAACACAGTGATTAACTTCGAGCCGGTGCCTTGTGAATAGTACAATTGGTTTGACAAACCCAAACGGAATCGGCCTGGTTGCCGTGTCACATAGCGTCGTTTGCACATGACCATACTTATACAAACAGGCTATGTAGTGTTAGACATAGCTACCGAGGCATGTTGTGGGCGGAATGGGAGCCACAGTGGTTGATTGAGCGTGGGAAATGGATGCACGTAGCATAGACAGTCAAGGCTTCACTGTAGCTTAGCATAATTACATCATAAACATACAAACAAACGTACTTGTGAACGTAAATACATACATACTCGCGTATTTACAACTGTGATTGTTGTACGCACAACTGATTTTCTTGAAACTCGTGAAACTCACCAACTATATGTAGTTGACCTGTTTTGACATGTTTTTCAGGTACTGGATTTGATTAGAAAGTCAATGTGCTACGTGTTTGACTTGCGATCAATGCTGGATGAATTGATGTAAGTGAGCTAGTAAGAAGTAAAGTCGCTTAATGGGCTAGATTTAGTTTGTATCACCTAGTTGTAAACAAAGTTAGATCGATGTAAATATTGTAAACAAGTTTGTATTGTTCTTTATAAACAATGTGGTTGATACCAGAGTTGTCTGTTACATTCCTGTTTTACGCTTCCGCATTGTGCTAGTCGGGGTGTGACGGAAGTTGGTATCAAAGCCATTTGTTATAAAGGATTAGGTTGTCCCTTATGATACCTAAAATATAACCGTAGGCTCGATTAACACTGGGAAAATAAATAATAATTCAGTATTAAATACTGATGGATGCCGGGATGAACTTGTAGGGCAAGTAAGTTATTGTGGTCTGGAACATAATAACAGACTTGCTTGTACGAGGGAATTCGGGGAGAAGTCGCGGAACGTACGGGTAGGTAAAAATGGCAATATATGTGTATAAAGAGTAATACCGAATATGTATATATATAACATGTATACGTGCTTTTCTAGAACAAGGTGTACGAATACGTGTACGTACTGTACTGTCAATAATACTAAGTTTCCGTGTAACGAATATTATATTCGATTATAATCAATATTAATTTAAAATGGTATTTTATTAAAAATAATACTATATTTTATCATAATTAATATTGTAGCTGACCATAACAAATAAAATATTTGGCCTTAAGTAATAATATTCTATACCCTGATTCCTACTATTGAAAAATATTATTTTTATAAGAAATCGTGGAACCGAAAGGTGTCGAAATCGGTAGCCTCATATCGGGTAAAGAACTGATGTTGCCTGTAAATGAGAATGCGAGGACGTTCTAGTGAGTCCAAACTAAACCTCATTGTATGATTGATTCACAGACCGAGCGTAAATACAAGGCCCAAAAAGGAACCGTGGAAGGTATGATATACGTACGTCCATCTCAACGGAACTCGACACTTCTCGATTCGGGCCTAATCTTTATCTCATATACCAGATTCTAACAGTAAACTGAACTATTTTCTAGTCATCTTTCCACTTACGTTGTTCAAAAATAAACACTACTTCTAAGAAAAACCTAGTAAAGTATATGGTTTATCAAATTATAAATATAATAATTATCTTATTGAATATTCAATAATATAACAAACCGTGACCCCCTACATATATCATACACCAACTATAAAAATAATAATTCCTTTATATCTCACTAGTATCACCGACCTTGATTAACTCTCCTTAACTAATAAACTTATCAAAACACCTGTGTACAAGTATCTCGACCACTCCTATATTGTTGCCACTCCGATCGATTTAGCATAGAAGAGAGACACCACGCTTGCGGACCGATGATGTGTCTTGACTTGTAGAGAACATACTTACTCCCAACTAATAAATCATCATTTGTGGTAGACTCAGGATACTTGCGGGTACTGACTAATCCGGTGAAAGAATATTTTCTAATTATATTTAATAACATCCAAAGGTCAAGAGGAATATACAAATGCCTCCCGACTACAACATACTGTTTAAACTCATAACGAACAAATGTCTACTTACGAGAGAGATATGATAAAACAGTTACCCAATAGTGGGATTACATCTGAACAATTGTTGTACAAGTTGTGAACTATTCGTGATTGTTGTAATGTGTTCTCGGATAGACAAGGATAGTATGACATTGTTGTGTATAGTTTCGATACCCCATGCAAGCATTTGGTAGTGTGCTATGCTAATATGGAAGACGATTTGGATCTAATAATCCAAACATTGACCCATACTGGGTTAAAATTTCTTGTCATTGGGTAACGATTTTCGATATATACATGCAAACAATGGCCTTATTAGGCTAAATCTACGTACTATCCTTAGTATATGGATACAGGATTTGATGTGTGAGATACTATGTGCTATTTGAAATACTTGAGTATTGGCTATTGTAATTCCCTGCGTGATGGGTATAGGGGGAATTACTATTAAGTGAAGTATAGTCGTTTATCATTATATGATGGCCCCGAATAAAACACACATGTGATTTGAGGCAATTGTGGCCGAAATGATTGTTCGGCAACTGCAGTTGGTAACTTTGACAATCGCAGCGCGATTCGCTGCCGGCATTAATACGATAATGGAAACAAATCAAATGCCAAACACTAATATGGCCGCGAATATTATTTCGCCTCCCAAAATTCCAATACAGGTACAAATGTTATTTTCTTGATAAATACGAACATTGTCACAAATAATACTCTCCCACTGAACACTGGTGATACTGCCAATAACAATAGTTTCCCCCACTAGATGCCGTTGGCAACAAAAATCTTTTACCGAACATGAATACTATTCGTAACAACCGTTATCCTTCACAACGGAAATACTCATTTAAACGATTTAAGTCGTGTAGACATGTAAATTCTGGTGGTACTAAAGAATCAAATGAGTTAGTAAAATGGATCGAGATAATAAAGTCTGTTATCCGTACTAATAGTTTCCCAATAAATTGTTGTGTTAATTATGTACTATTACATTACTTGGCCACGTCCTTATGTGGTAGAATATGATTGTACGAATTCGGGAACAAAAGACAATTATCCACATGACTTGGACAAAACTTGAAACCTTTTTATTAAAACATTTTCTTCCAAGGATTAAAATCTAGAAATTAGAATATGGACTTGGGAAACTGACAATGAAAGGTGCGGATTAATTGGGATATGTGAACGGTTTTAACGATCCGACTCGACTGGTGCCATGGTTGGTAGCTCGAAAGTAAAGACTTTAGCTACTTTAGTTAACTACTTAGCTTATGAGAATGCTACGAAACGAGCTGCTGTGATAGATTCTGATTTGGTTAGAAATTGGATATCGAGGAAGCTTGGGGAATTCGTCGAGTACAAAACGAACTTATCACGAATCAGGGGTACAAGAACTAAAACAAATTAAACGTGCGCGACCTATAACTCAAAATACTATGGCGATTAAGTTTTAGTTCAGAATGAAACGTATACAATAAACTTTCGCCAAAGGGTATGTCAAATAAAGGCATGTCTTAAAAGCAGGAGGATTGGATACTATGTTTGTACCTATGGAACCTTTATGAACACTGTAAACCAATCATTCTAACCTCACCACTTACAGTTACCCTAATCATAACTATGAGTGTAGCTGTACGAGGCACTCCAAAAAGAACTGTCCCAAGTTAAGCCAAGAAAAAACATCGACGTCTAACTCGGGTGGAGGGGTGTTTAGTGATTGGATCAGATAGAGCACGACAAGACTTAATTGTGGTGAAAGGATACATTCGTAATTTATGATTAAAACGCCTCAGTCTCGTTTGATATAGGAAACGATAGAAGTCTTATTTCCACTAACTTCTTATCCTTGGAAAATATACCGGTTAGTGGATTAACATATCCCTATGCTATCGAATCTGCTAACGATAAAATTATAACTATTAACCAAATATTCTGAAACGATCTTAGTAACCTAAACAAACAACCATTTTATTGATTTACTCCCGGTATAGTTGGGAAGCGTTGATACAATTGTCAGTATGGACTGATTAGTTAAATGGCAATCGGAAATCGTGTGTAATGACTAGATAGTTAAAATTCCTCTCTCGAATTACGAAACGATCATGGTACAGGGATAGAAGTCTGGTTCAATATTACCTCTCGTGTCCATCTCAAAATGTTGAAGTGTTTACGCCAAGGGTGTATGGCGTCTATAATAAACATAACCGTAAAGAATCCCGATGAAAAACACAGAGAAGAGGTACATGAATACTCTGATGTCCTTTTTAATAAACTACCCGGAATACCACTATCCGACAAGTTGAACTCCGAACTGACCTAACCTTAGGGGCAAATCCTTTTACCAAGGCACCTTATTGTCTGGCATTCTCCGAAACGCAAGAACTAATTACTCAGTTACAAGAATTATTAAATAAGGGCTTTATGAGACTTGGCTACCATCAGTAGGGAGCACCAGTGTTGTTGGTATAGAAGAAGGATAAAAGATTAGGATGTGCGTTGATTACTGGAAACTACACAAATTGCCATCAAACATTAATATCCCTTCCATAATTAGGTGGTTGGTTCAATCAACTCCAAGAAGCGAACTAATTCTTGATAATCGACCTCTGACCCTGCTATCTTCAAGTTAAAATCCAAGAGGAAGATGTGTCTAAAACGGAGTTTCGAGCTCGGTATGGTCATTATGAACCTTTAGTTATGCCATTCGGACTGACTAATGCACCCACAGTTTCCATGAATCTCACGAACCGAGTTAGTAAATTGTAACTTGACAAATTCCTTATAACGTTATTAATGACCTTCTTATATATTTGAAGACCAAGAAGGGGCACGAGCAACATTCATGAACAATCTTGGAGATCATAGGGCAGGAGAAATTGTATATCGAGATGTTCAAGTATGAATTTTGGCTATGAGTAGTATGATTCTTAGGACACGTTATTAGTTGACATGGAAATCACATACACCTGAGCAAAACAGGTAAACACCAGAGTCACTAAAAGAAATTCGACAAATTTTGGAATTAGTTGGGTATTACCGACGCCTTATTGGAAATCCAGTATCGCCCAACCTTTAATCCTCTTAACCCAAAAAGAACTTAGTTTATGATTGGGAAGAAGGACAAGAAATGGTTTTTCAATTGTTGAGATAGAAACTTTGGCAAACTCCTATGCTAGGCCTCCTAAAAAGGGGCTAATGATCTTGTAATCTATTGTGATCCGTCCCGAGAAGAATTAGAATGCGTACTAATGCAGAGAAACAACGGTATAAAATACACTTCCTGACAATCGAAAACACACAAGGAAATTATATTTTCCTTCACCCGGAGTATGGAACGATTTCTTTTACACCTATTTCATGGGAATACTACTTTTATGCCCCCAAAATGAACAAATTACATGAATTACAGAAGCCTATGACCTACAAATGATCTAACAAAACTGACTATGGGTTAGGAAGGACGAGTGGAGGCGTGGAACAATAGTAAAAAAAAACAAAAAAAAACGATGCCTTAAGATGAAGGGGTAAAGTTAAACATTGGAAAGTACGGGTACTTGAAACGATTGTTAGACAAACATTATCGGGCATATTCATATCGCCCAGAAGAAAGCCTTAAGAGTATAACATTTCGAAAACAAAATCTTGTAAGGAAACGATAATAATTTCGGAAAGGAAACCTATGAAATTCTATACCTCCAACAAACCGAGTCTAAATTTCAACTTTTGTTAAACTATGTGACCTAATCTTGGACGAAGCGCATAAGTCCAAAGATTCTATTCATCTAGATGCCGATAAGATGCACAAACATTCAAATAAATATTATTGGTGGCCCGATATATATATATATATAAAGGTTGTAACTATACATGTTGATAAATGCCTAACTCAATTTAAAATTAAGGCAGAATATCAAAACTACTCGGTAATGTCATAACAACTGAAAACACCCAAGGGAATTGGGAACACATTACAATGAGTTTCATAAAACACTTTCGTAAATTGTATACTCTCTTCCGATCCATAACAATTTCACAACTGAAAGGCGCACCTACAATTATATCAACAAAATCATACCTCGACATGGTATGTCTATTTCGATTACTTCAGACTAAAATAGTCATATGACCTCTTAATCTTTGGCAAAACTTAAAAAACCCAATCGGTTTGAGCACAACCTGTCATTTCCAAATAACAGATTGAGTGGGGCGAACCATACAAATATTGGGATAATTACATTGCAAATGTATATTAAATCTTGAAGAAAATTAAGGCCGGTATTTTCCACTGGTTTAATCCTCGTATTATAATAATTAACATAGTATTATATGAGCGACACTATAACTGGTACGATACAAGCAAGAGTATAAATCGTTACCTTAATAGGCTATAAGTTAGCAACGCTCAAATGTAAAATCCAATTCGATTCCAAAAATCACAGGTAAACCTTGTAGAATTTAAACAAATTGAAAATTCGCATAAGACTAATAAAAGAACTATACCGAGATACGTACTGAATTGTTGACCTTTGAAAAGCGCCATTCGACTTGAGGAAACTAATAAGTTGACAGCGAAATACATAGAACTATACGAGGTTACCTCGAGAATTAAACCCGTAACATAGTGAATAAACTATCTCTAGAATTGAGTTCATTCCCAATTTTAATTCTACTAGCAAATTTCTTATATACAAAAACAAACAAGTGCCTTATTGATGAGACAGAGATAATTCCACTTGAAAACTTTCGCGTAACTGAAATTGTGAATAACATGTATAAATAATGAATGGGAAAATCAAACAGTTACGGCTCAATAAAATTTTCAAGGATTATAGTTCGGTAAAATCCACAACGGGGAAACAAATATATTTGAAAACAAAAACAAATACCTCTGTTTGTCCCTAAGGAACGTATAATTGGCAGATTGAATTTCGGGCATGAAATTTCTTAACGGGGGGAGAATGTGACATTTGTGACAAAGCCGGATATACCTCAGTACGTATTTATCGATTAAGTAAATAAACGCTTTTTGCGTAACAAACGAACAATTAACCGAACAGGTCGGGTTATGACCCAAATATCCCGGGGGGCTATCTATAAGTGATATACGTTTAATACAAGCTAAAATATTAGTAATATGGCATTAGTTCGACAGCAAACAAGTTAAACGAAAACAAGCTAGTTTAACTACCCGCTATAGATTTAAACGCGAAAGATAGTTACAAGCCAAGAATTGTATCATCCGTTTAGCTGAAAAAGACTTACCAAACACCTATTTGAAATGTTTTAAGCGATCCGTGAAAATATTTTTGATTTTTACAAACATATAGTATGTTTTTATAAATTTAAACAAAACTAGCCGAAAAACACTCGTTTTCGCGTTGTTTGTCGCACCCGATAAGTTTTTAGCGCCAAAAACCGAACCCGAAATAAATTTGGGGTCGGGATTTCACGAAAGGGCATGAAAAACGAAACAAATGAGCAAGAGGGGGGCCCATGGACCCCACCTTATGGAGCGGCCGCAAAAGGGGAAACACCCCCCCCCCCCTTGGTTTTCCTTTAAATATTAAACAAGTTCAAGATATTTTGAAGTCATTTCATGTGGAGATTCTGGACACAAGCTGCTCTCCATCAAAAATCAGCAAGAAACTAGGTAAACATGTCATAAATAATCGATTTTTGGCTCGTTTAAACTTGATTAATACCATATAAACATAGTTTGATTGTCAAAAATCATTTCTAACCGTGTAAAAACCCTAAAAATGGTCCATAAACAGATTTTGATCATATACATGGTGAGGAACCTGGTTTAATAGTTTTTTTGGCCATAAAAACGGATTAAAGGGTTGAAACGGCGTTTTCACGGTTCAAAAGTTCGTTTTTGTGCACTAGCCGAAACCCTGAGTTAAGGGCTGTTATGTTGATGAAATATTGCTTGGTTTGTGATATAGGACTTGTATCTAGCCTACATAGGAGCACAAGAGCTTGAAAAGTTGATTAGAAAGGCGGAAACGAACAAAAACCGCTAAGGTAATTCCGAAACACTCGCTTACTGGCTGTTTAGGTTAAGGTTGTGATGTGCATATTATTAGGCCTTGAAATTTTTCAGGGACATCAGGGACCAAGTCATTGAGTTCCTGTTCAAATTTGGTAATTTTTCGATCATCCGAGAATATTTGGCGAATTTATTACCGAATTGGAACGTTTATTTGGAAAAAATAGCTAAAATAATTCAAAAATTATGAAATTTTTCTGGGAATTCAGATTTGATGTATTTTGATCACTTATGAATTTTGGGATCATTTGGAGAAGTCAAAAGATGTTTTGTGTATATGCGTTCGTGTGAATTTCTATATCCGAATTTGGGCCGAAAAGAATATAGGCTGAATTTTGGGATCATTTACAGAAGTCAAAAGATGTTTTTACATTTTGGAATTGATACAGGTTGTTTTGGAATATGATTTGAGTATTTAGGAATTTTTGTGGAATTTTTGGAAATTGTTTGGGGTAAACGGACGATTTTCAGGCGAAATACAGCTGATAAAATGAATTTTTATAAATTAATAAATCAGTAAATAATTCCAAAAATATTTTTATAAAAATCTACATATTTAATTGATAAATGGCTAAATTTTCATAATTTAATGATTAACGGTTAATTAATTATGCTAATTTGAAGATTAAACAAATTCAGTTTTTATAAAAACCGTCAAGTTCGCGATTAACGAACCTGCGGGAATATCAAAACACCAAGAGTGATCAAAAATCATATTTTTGGACTAATTAAGTAAAAAAAACGAACTTTTCTATGAGAAACCTAGACAATCCGGGTAGATTGTGCGTTTTTCTTCTTAAATAAAACTGAATAAACGCAAACGGGCCCCGTGGCTAATCCGGGACCCCAGTATGTGATCCTTCTTTATAACTTAATCATTTTATTAACCATTATTTGCGTGTAATTATATAGCTGAGGCTTAGCATACTATCACTCTAGGTTTCCTTACTACTTGTTCAGCTTTAAGCTTCGTTTCTGTTTGACTCAGGCGCTAGTAAAGGTTTTGTCGCTATCGTCCTCTTGTGCGATTAGATGATTAGGTTTCATCTCCTTCCGCATCCGTTCCTGTTGCGACGGGATTCGGGGACGAATCCCATTGTAAGGAGGGTGGACTTGTAACGCCCGTTAATTTCCGACAAAAGGTTTAATCTTGTAGTGTTATGTACACCTTTCGGGCTTGACCCGGCATTCTCTCGGGAGCTCCTTGCAAACCTCGTAAACATTCTCACTTAACTTTCCACCCAAGTTGCTACATACTTCAATTTGGAGGGACTTGGATGTAACTATTTTATATCATAAAACAAAAGAAAACTCAAACCCTAAACCTATTTGCAGCCGTTGGACCTGGACCCCCCCTGCTCGTTTTTCTTCTGCCCAGCCAAGTTTCAGCCGTGAAAACTTCAATTCAAGGCGGTTTTATGATTCCCCATGTCTTTTACACCTTAATTGATCATATTAACGCGCTTATTGGTCGTTAAGATTGAGTTTTGATGATAACAGCTTGCTGACAAATTCGTATACGTTTATTGTAGGGTCTGTAACGCAATGTTAATCCACTGTTTTTGATCGATTCTTGATTCCATGATGTTCTACTTTGAGTCTAGTTTCCAGAAAGGTATAATACGTAATTTTTGGTCCAGATTTGAATAGGTTTTATGAATTTATAAAATCGAGTGTCAAAGCTGATGCGGGATGACGGATTCTGGTCTGTCTTCCCGACGTCATAACCTGTTTTCGACAAGTCCAAATTGGTTGGTTCAACTTCTGGGAGTTAGTGTTTTGAGTTAGGAACCAAACCCAATTGGAATAGTTTAATTTGGTTTGGTAATGAATTTTATAAAGATAAAACCATTTTGTTGCGCGTTTAAATAGCTGCACATACCTTTCTATATTGAAAGAATTTTTATGATTTTTGGGTCTAATAGAAAAATATAATAAAAATATTTTTATAAACCTCAGACATTTATTAAAGTCTGGTAAAACTTTAATAATTTAATTCAAATGTTATCCTATGTAATTAAATGCATCTTCGCATGCTAAAATCTGCACGTTTTACTCGTTATTAATCAACAAGTTCGTTTTTAGTCTTAACCGGTGGTTTTAGTTAGTTGAAAGGTTTTAGGGGCCTTGGGCCAAGTGTTGGGCCTCGGGCCAAGTGTTGGGCCTCGGGCAAAGTGGTTGGGCTTTGGGCCAAGTGTTGGGCCTTGGGCCAAGTGGTGGGCCTGGTGCCAAGTGGTTTGGCTTTGGGCCAAGTGTTGGGCCTTGGGCCAAGCGGTGGGCCTGGTGCCAAGTGTTGGGCCTTGGGCCAAAGTATTGGGCCTTGGGCCCATTGTTGGGTCTTGGGCCGGAGTGTTGGGCCTAAATGGCCCATTAGACTAGAGTGTTGTTACAGTCTAGTTTAGTAACGCGCTTATTGGTCATATGAACGCGCTTATTGGTCGTTAAGATTGAGTTTTGATGATAACAGCTTGCTGACATATTCGTATACGTTTATTGTAGGGTCTGTAACGCGATGTTAATACACTGTTTTTGATCGATTATTGATTCCATGATGTTCTACTTTGAATCTAGTTTCTAGAAAGGTATAATACGTAATTTTTGGACGAGATTTGAATAGTTTTTATGAATTTATAAAATCGAGTGTCAAAGCTGATGCTGGATGACGGATTCTGGTCTGTCATCCCGACATCATAACCTTTTTTCGACAAGTCCAAATTGGTTGGTTCCACTTCTGGAAGTTAGTGTTTTGAGTTAGGAACCAAACCCAATTGGAATCGTTTAATTTGGTTCAGTAATGAATTTTATAAAAATAAAACCATTTTGTTGCGCGCTGAAATAGCTGCATATACCTTTCTGTGTTGGAAATATTTTTATGATTTTTGTGTCAAATAGAAAAATATAATAAAAATATTTTTATAAACCTAAGACATTTATTGAAGTCTGGTAAAAATTTAATAATTTAATTCAAAGGTTATCCTATGTAATTAAATGCATCTTCGCATGCTAAAATCTGCATGTTTTACTCGTTATTAATCAACAAGTTCGTTTTAGGCTTAACCGGTGGTTTTAGTTAGTTGAAAGGTTTTAGGGGCCTTGGGCCAAGTTTTGGGCCTCGGGCCAAGTGGTTGGGCCTTGGGCCAAGTGTTGGGCCTTGGGCCAAAGTGTTGAGCCTTGGGCCAAGTTGTTGGGCTTGAACGGCCCATTGGGCTAGAGTGTTCTTACAGTCTAGTTTAGTAACGCGTTGTGTATAATTTACAGGCCCTTGCTTGTAATTGTGCACTTAGGGATTTCCTAGCTCATTGCAAGTGTTCGGTTGATTCAGGTGAGTTCATGATGCCCTTTTTACTCTTTTACGTTTTGGGCTAGCATACACACCGAAATACAATTTTAAACGATTTTACTCGTTACAATGATTTGAATAGTTTTACATGGTCTCACTCGTGATGGTGCATTTTGAAAGCTATATTTGAATTATTTTATATACCTTAGGATATTTTAGACTCGTTCATGGTCTTGTGTCCTTAAGGTTACATACACTATTGATGGTCTAGACTCGAGGACGTTAGCAGACTTGGTAGTAATTGAATATGAGTAGACCTATCTACTTAGTTCCCGTATGGGATGATATATATATATATATATATATATATTTATGTAGGAATATATATATGTATATATATATATGGAGGTATGTATGTACGTATGAGGATGTGTACCTTATAGCCTACGATTGTGTAGTGATATTTAGTTTCTCGTGACCCGTGGTGAAGAGGCCCGTGTGACGTGATCATCATTTTGGCGGGTCAAATATATTACTCGGGTTTTAAAATCCCATGGTGAAGAGGCCCGTTGGATGTTGAGCCGTGATCGGGTCAAATATATTACTCGAGTTGTACCCGTGGTGAAGAGGCCCGTATCACGTGCTTGGATGTGTGAGCCGGGATCGGGTCAAATATATTACTCGGGTTGTACCCGTGGTGGAGAGGCCCGTATCTCGTGCTCGGATGTATAAGCTGTGACCGAGTCAAATATATTACTCGGGTTTGACTCGTGGTGGAGAGGCTCGTGTCACATGCTTAGGTCTTACCGCGTCCGGGTCAAATATATTACTCGAGTCTTGACTCGTGTTGGAGAGGCCCGTGTACGTGTGTTCGACGATGATTGTATTACTTGGTGAACTATATATAATTTATTTTATTTATACCTTCTCTATTGTTTATAACTATAGCTTTGAAATAAAGTATGAATTATTGTTTATGAAAACTTGAACTCACTCAGCTCAAGCTGACTTTGTGTGTATGTTAGATTGACTTTCAGGTTGAGGATTAGAGATTTCCGCTTGGACGTGCTAGAGACTACTCGGACGGTTGAAGGCACATCTAGTCGAAGAATTAATAACGCAAACTGTTTCTTTTAAATTATTACCATAAGTATTTAAATTTTAACTTTGGTCACTTTCCTGGTTTTGGGAATTTTGATGTTATCTATTCCGCTGTTTACTACTCTGAAACGATTTTAATGAGATGAAGATTTCAAATAAAACGAATATTTTATTTACATTTGATTTTTGCACACTTGCACCCGTGTTTGGGATTTTTAATACTTAAACTTTTCCGCTGTTATTTACTATGAACTGGTTTTAAATAAAATGAATTATTTGGTTTTTAATTTTTGCGAATTTGTGGAGGTGATTACCAACTGTAGGATTCCCGGGATTCGGGGTCTTACATATACCTTCATTTAGCTATTTCTATGTATATACTGTGGCTCCAAAATAGACACTTGGAAGTTGAGTGTCATATGAGGGCCTCTATTAAACCTAGCTAGTAATCCAGCACAAGTCATGCTACTTTGCATAAGATGTAGATGAACATGACCCTTGTTATCATGAACAGCAGCAAGTATTAGGCCTGACTAACTTAGAAAAATCAAACATGATGTATCTTGGGTAGAACCAACAAGTCCTCGGTCAAAGTTTGACCGAGAATGCTTCAAAACCTCTTCAAAACGAAGATCTCTCTGATTGATCAAAAGAATCTGGTCAGTCCATGCCGAGAACCTCAGAGCACTAATCATCAACTTTATCATACCACCAATCACCATTTATGACCAACCCTGCAACTACAATCAATGACTAAACCGATAATCAGTAACTTCAATAGAGAAGAAACAAACCTTTTGAATGATGAATCAAGTAAATCCAATGACCACCGAAAACCTTTCAACCATAATAGAGTTCTTTATCTTTTAAAGAAGTCTACTTGAAAATACAAGGAGACAAGAATAGATGTATGGCGGCGAGTAGGTGAAGGATTTGATGGTTATAATGAGATAAGATTTTGGAAGATAATAGAACTTGTGAATTTCAAGAATGATCAATAAGTAGTAATTAGTGCCTTTTAAGCTACCTGGTCACATCAAACTTGGACTAAAACATTTTATTTACCGAGAACATATGGCCGAAAACCATTTACTGAAAGCTGAGAACTCACAAGACTGAGTTTGCTGGGCCAAAGTGATCTAGCCGAGAACTAGGAAATCCTATTTAACCATCCTGAGAACGAGAACACCAGTTAAACCAAAAACTGACCCACTCATTTAGAAAAATAACCCCGATCAAAAATCGATTTCTTGAAGACATTTGTTTTAATATGAGTAAATAAAAAACAAAAATAAAATAAATTAAATAACCTTCAGAAAATTAGCACATATTTGGGATCAAATTTCAGCAATGTGAAAGTAACTGATCTTTCTAAGAAAAGATCTGAACATGAAATCATATTGATTAGGATACTTTCACAATGATTCATTTTCAGTATTATTATGACATAGTGAAAAGGTTGATGGCAGGTAATTTGTAAGACCCCAAATCCGGGAATCCTACAGTTGGTAATCATACAGGAAACTTAACAAAATTTTTAAACTTAAGGCAATCCATTTCATTTTAAGAACTAGTTCAGAGTATAAAATCGGCGAAAATCATAAGCGTCAAAAAAAAAATTCCAAAAACCGGGAAATATCCCCAAAACCGAATTTATACGCGTTAAATAGTAATTTAAAGTAAACTGTCTTCATTATTAATTTCCTGACTAGCTATGCCTTCAACCGACCGAGTAGTCTCGAGCACTTCCAAGCGGTAAGCATCCTCCCCTTAACCTGAAACTCACACTAACATACACACAAAGTCAGCTTGAGCTGAGTGAGTTCAAGTTTTAATAAACGACATTTATATAAATAATTCCAATAGTTTAGATATAATACGTGATATGAACAGTTAGGCCATAAGAAACGATAGGTAGTCATACTTATATATCTATATAATTATATCCCTATGCATAACATCCAAGTAATAACATCAGGGTCGAGCACACGTACAACCAAAACACGTAACACCCAAGTTATAACATCAGGGTCGAGCACACGTACAACCCAAACAAGTAACATTCCATCCGATGGTGATCATGCCACACGAGCCTCCCCCTTACGGGCTTTCCAGGGCCTGCCATAGGATTTTAGAACCTGAGTGGTATAGATTGGCCCGGCCACCGTATGCAAACACAAAGTAAGCATACGCAAACATCCATAGTTAGCAATAACTAACTAACATCTCTAATCATAGGCTATACAATAACATATGAGTAAAAATACGTATATATGTCATTCCAAGAAATACCATACTACAAGTAAGCCTATGGGTCATAAGGTAACACATGCGTAAACCTACGTATATTTTTATATCATTCCAAAATATACCATAATACCATTAAACTTATGCAAAATCATTTAAACGGTTTATCAAGTAAAATCAATTCGGTGTGTATGCTAGCCCAAAACTTGAAAAAAGTGAAAAGGGGCATAACGAACTCACCTGACACGAGGCACAAAGTCACCACGAGCTAGATAACCCCTAAGTATTTCCACAACTCACCCGCCTATCAGATTATACACATTAATTACTAACGATACCGAAGGGACCCGTTTACCCTACGAGGTGTTCTAACATGGTTTGAGTTACCTAAGCCTCATCCTTACCAATTTCAATTACAACAGCCCCCGGGGCCTTATATACACCACAACGACCCTTAGGTACTCCCGGGAATAAAGAATTCCCAAATTACCCCCGGGAGTTGCTAGATGAGACGAATATGCGCGTTTATGAGTTGTTTAACACTTAACAACCAACTCAGCCCCAAGTGGACCAAAATTAATAAAATCACAGCCAACTAGTCCACACGACACTACACAAGTTGGATGGGTCGGTAACTCGCAAGCACAACGCACCAACTATTTAGTAAACGCGAATTTGCGTTGCACCGACCCGTTTGAGTAACCGACAACCAATTCAGCCCCAATATTTACTAAATCATTTTTCCATAGCCTATATATCAAACTAAAGTTAAACAAACTGAATTGGTTGTTAATTCCTTCAAACCTCGCGCTAAACGCAACAATTTAACAATCTAGACAACCGAACACTAGTTTACAATCTATCACTATATGACCAAGCAAACGAAACCATAGCTCACGATATTAAAGTATGTTACACTAGAAATACCTAAGAAGATGATGGAGAAAGAACCTTAAACAAAACAGCCCCGAAAGATGCATGAAAGGGCAGCCACCGGTTAAGTCCTAAACAGAAAGAATTGATCAATGTCGAGTATAAGGAGCAGATTTTAGCATGAAAAAGTGTATTTTATTACATAGGAAAATCATAGGAAAAAATTATGAAATTTTTACCAGTGTTGTATACATGACTTTGGTATCTAAAAATATTTTTGTTATATTTTTCCAACTGACACAAAAATCATAAAAGTATTTCCAACACAAAATGGTACGTGCAGCTATTTCAGTATGTAGCAAAGGTGTTTAATTTGTTTAAAAATCATTAGCTAACCAAATTAAACGAATCCAATTGGGTTGTAATCTTAACTCAAAATATGAACTTTCATAAGTGTAATAAACCAATTTGGACTTGTCAAAAAAGAGTTATGAAGTCGGGAAGACAGACCAGAATCCGTCACACCGCATCAGCTTTGACACACGATCTTATAAAATCATAAAAACCATTCAAATCTCGTCCAAAAATTACATATTATACATTTCTGGAAACTAGACTCAAAGTAGAACAACATGGAATCAAGAATCGATCAAAAACAATCAATTTTCATCGAGCTACAGACCAAACAATAAATGAGTACGATTCTGTCAGAAACTGTTTTAATCAAAACTCAAACCCTAACATGATTTTGACAACTCTAGGGTTCAATAAAAGGTTTAATGGTGAAAAAGACATTCAATAGAACAATACTAACCGGGAATTAGATGAATATGGGTTGATTATGGCTGGAACCTTGAAAAAATTGATGAGTGGGGCTGCCATGGGAATGCCGATCGCACAACAAA
Source organism: Bidens hawaiensis (assembly GCF_021521415.1). Taxonomy (NCBI): domain Eukaryota; kingdom Viridiplantae; phylum Streptophyta; class Magnoliopsida; order Asterales; family Asteraceae; genus Bidens; species Bidens hawaiensis. The sequence goes on from NW_027494935.1 coordinate 145,790, forward strand.
AGGGGGGGAAAGGGTTTTAGGTTATTATAATGTAATTTGCACTCTAGCCCCTCAAGTTTGAAAATTTTGATAACATGGATGAAAGGTTAGGAAACTTAACTTACGAGAACGACCAGAGGGTCCCAGAAGATGACAGAACGGGTCTCGGTTGAATATACAACCTTTGTTAGGCATAGATCCTTCCAACGGAAATTTACGGACGTTACATAATTAGAACTTAGCATGACTTTCATCGCGGCAGTGATATGCTTAGGTTCAATTAGGCATACGCCTTTTATGAACATCCCATATGGACCTCCGATGCCCCCTATCTCTTCTCAAAACTTATTTGGCTTTCTCCAGATCACCCCAATTTGACTCCAACCCCCTAATGCTTGATCAAAAGAATTTCTTTATGTACAAAAAATATTTAAGGTTGAACGTTGGACTTACATGCCATCCGGACTTACATGCCTTACATTCAGGACTTATTTGTATGCCCCACCCCTATAGTTCCCTGATGCCCCTTTTAGCTTTTAAAACAAAATTACTTTGAAACAGATTATATATATATACACAAGGTTAACCATTTTTTTTTGCGATCAAGACACTAACGGGCTCGTGTATGACTGGGTAATTGCTTTTATGCTTCTCATTCGAAGAGATGTATCTAGGGACATGCAAACGTCTTCAAAATGATTTTCCACAATAAGTTTAGCAGATTTAATTTATATCACTTTAAACTTTTATTTATCATGGAAAGCTACCATACACACCAATGACTAATCAAAAGCCTTTTTAGCTTAATAACTTCACATGTTAGGCACACATAATAAAGTTGTCTATCATTTCTCAAAGGTTGGATCAATTTTCATTTGAAAACATTTTTAAGATTCTAGTAAGCATTTGCTGAATAGTAATATCACTTCCCGGATGATAATCCTGAAGCAAACTTTAAATTCAATCACCCCAGTCTCCATCAGTTTTCAGGTAAATGGCTATCCCATGTGTCTACAAGTAGACGATAGGACCAAACATATAGGAGTATATGTCCCTCAAACCTAGGTGACCGACATAACTTTTCAGTGAAGGAATCAAAATAGATTTTTTTTTAAATTAAGCACGCACGCACACTCTTTTTGTATTTTTTTTTTTGTGTTTTTCTCCCCCTAAATTTGTACGAACTTAACCTAAAAAATAGTTATGTACAAATTTAACCTAAAAAATACTCAGTCTTCAAAACGTAACATATTAAGAAACCCTACAAGCATATTGAATCTGGTTGTTCCGTCCGGTTTCGTAAATAGGTCCGCCACATTATTATCATTGGACCTGTTCAAGATGAATTAGCTTCCGGTCGTAACAGTCACGAATAAAATGAATTTTGATATCTATGTGCTTGGTTTTAGAGTGTTGGACCGGGTTTTTAACAATGACAATCGCAACATTATTATCACAAAAAATAGGAGTATCAAGAAAATCCAAACCGTAGTCCAGCAATTGATATTGCATCCATATGACCTGAGAACAGCAGGCAGAAGCAGCAACATATTCAGCTTCAACAGTACTTGTGGACACCGTTTGTTATTTCTTGCGTTGCCACGAAATGAACCGATCCCCCAAAAATTGACACCCCGCAGACGTCGATTTCCTGTCAATGTCATGACCTCCATAATTGCTGTTAGAAAAGGCATAAAGATCAAATTCTGAATTCTTGGGATACCAAAGACCAAGCTTAGGTTGCCCTTTTAGATATATAAAAATTCGTTTAACAACAATTAGATGATAGAGTTTAGGATTAGCCTGGAAACGAGCACACTAACAGATTGCGAACATGATGTCAGGGCGACTGGCAATAAGATGCATTAGGGACCCGATCATCAATCGATGGTATGTTTGATCTACGGGTTTCCCATCATGATCTGAAGAAAGAAGAGGTCTTTCAGCCATAGGAGTCGCCGCACTTTTGGAGTCCAGAAACTCAAACTTTGCAAACATATCCTCGACATATTTCCCTTGATGTAGCAGAATGTCTGTCGAGCTTTGACGAACCTGCAAACCCAGAAACATTGTCATCTCCCCCAATGAGCTCATTTCAAACCTTTTCTTCATCACTTCCTCAAACTCAAAACAAAGAGTAGTGCTGGTAGAACTAAAGATGATGTCATCTACATAAATCTGAACCAGGAACAGATCCTTTCCAACGATCTTTATGAACAGTGTCTGATCGATGGTTCCACGTTTATACACGTGCTCCAGAAGATGTGATGTCAACGCTGCATACCAGGCTCGAGGAGCCTGATGAAAACAATATAGAGCCTTGTCCAGCTTGTAGACTTGTGACGGACGCGTTGGATCCACAAAACCCGGTGGCTGATCCACATAGATTTCTTCCTTGGCCTCCCCGTATAAAAATGCCGTCTTGACATCCATCTGATAGACTGTGAAACCCATGTACGACGCATATACCAAGATGTTCCGAATGGCCTCAAGACGAGCCACTGGAGCATACACATCAGTATAATCCAGGCCCTCAATCTGCTTAAACCCACGAATTACAAGCCTTGCCTTATTTCTAACAATAACCCCAGTGTCATCCTGTTTGTTTCGATAGACCCATCTGGTGTCGAGTGACTTCTTCCCTTCAGGTAGCTCAACCAACTTCCACACCTTCAGTTTATCAAACTGATTGAGTTCCTCGTGCATGGCTTCAACCCAGCTTGGTTCTTGCAGAGCCATGTCAATCGATTTAGGCTCAATTTGATAAATGAATCAAGAATACAGACAAATGTTGATCGTTCTAGTCTGCCTTCTGGTTGAACGCCAGCTTCAAGGGGACCAATGATACAGTCAATTGGGTAATCCCGTTGAATTATTGGAGGAACAAAATGATCAGGTACAGAGCAATTTGCTGGCAAGTGAGTTGGTTCTTCGAGAACCTCAGTGAGAGGGTTTCTCCATCCCGATGCAGCGGTGCTGTGTGAGTACGAAGTACTGGCGATGTACTCGTTTGGAATGACATCGGGGAATAGAATGATACCAAAAATCTATCCAATGGCACTCTCCCCCTCAACCGGTAAAGTCTCTTCAGTAGAGGGTTCCTGTGGCGACACATTATCAATCACGTTTTCTTCCAGTTTTCTATTCACGGATGAGTGGTTTCTGAGAGTTCAGACGGTTCCACACTCAACATAGGAAACTCTTGAACATTAGAGGAAGAATCCTCTTCATCATCAACCACAGTAGCATTTCCTTCTCTTGAGTCATTTAAATCAGTCACCAGAAACAAATTGAATGGTTTGAAGAGTTTGTCGTATTCAAATACCCAGTCAGGCCCCACGCGGGCATTTGTTTCATTTTCTTCTATCCAACGCACATCATACGACTCGATGATTTGTTTTGATGCCTTGTTATAAACTCTATAGGCGGTCCGACCGGCATACCCTACAAAGCAACTATCATCAGCTTTGGCTTCGAACTTGGGAGTTGATTCAAGATTCAACAAAGTACACAGACACCCAAAATCTCGAAAGTGTAAGGCCCCGTTCTCGGTAACCCTACTTTGGTGTTGGATTTACTCATAAACACAATTCTAAAACCAGAGTTAAATAAAACTTTCGCGGAATAACTTAAAACTTCAAACATCACATTGCAAAACATTCATTTTTGTCTTAAAACTTCAAACATCACATCACACAATTCTAAAATCTTGAGAGCTGCTAATTCAAGATCATGCGTCGGGTATGTACTTTCGTGAACTTTCAGCTGTCTAGACGCATAGGCTATAACCTTCCATCGTTGCATCAACACACAACCTAACCCTTGATGTGAAGCATCAGTGCACACTACCAAATCCTCCTCACCATCAGGTTGGAAAAGGATTGGAGCCTGAGTGAGTCTTGTCTTCAATTCTTCGAACGCCTCTTCCTGGAACTTAACCCAACCAAACACTACAGCTTTTCGAGTCATACCGGTCAACGGTGCGGCTATCTTGGAGAAGCCTGGAATGAATCTCCTATAATAGCCAGCAAACCCTAGGAACCTGCGTATCTCGGTTGGGTTTCGCGGAGTCTTCCAATTCTTTACTGCTTCAATCTTGGCTGGGTCCACAGCAATCCCCTCGGGATTGATTATGTGACCTAAAAACTGCACTTTTCGTAACTAAAATGCGCACTTCGAGAACTTAGCGTACAGTTTCTCGACTTTCAATACTTCCAACACATCCTTCAGATGCTTGGCGTGGTCAGACTTGCTTTTCGAATAAATCAATATATCGTCTATAAAAACGATAACCGACTTGTCTAACATTGGCCGACATACTCTGTTCATCATATCCATAAACCCTGCGGGAGCATTGGTTAGTCCAAACGACATCACGAGGAACTCGTAGTGCCCATACCGCGTCCAAAACGCTGTCTTAGGGATGTCTGCCTCTTTCACCCTCAACTGATGGTAACCCGATCTGAGGTCTATCCGCAAGAACCAACTAGCACCTTGCAATTGATCACACAAGTCATCAATCCGGGGCAACGGATATCTATTCTTCACCGTAAGTTTATTCAACTCCCTGTAGTCGATACACATCCTCATACTCCCATCTTTCTTCTTAACGAACAACACCGGCGCACCCCACGGGGAAACACTCGGCCTTATAAAACCTTTGCTGAGAAGTTCTTGCAGTTTGGACATTAATTCTTTCATCTCGGACGGTGCTAGACGATAAGGTGCTTTCGCGACGGGCTGTGCTCCTAGTACTAACTCTATCTAGAATTCTACCTCTCATTCTGGTGGTAACCCCGGAAGGTCCTCAGGGAAAACTTCTAGGTAGTCACACACTACAGGAACGTCTTTTACTTCCTTCGTCTCGGCCGTAGCTTTGAAAACATACGCCAGGTAGGCACTGCACCCTCGCCTTAACAAACCTTCGGCTTTTATCATCGAAATGACATTAAGCCCTGAACTTTATTTATCCCCATAAACCGTCACCGTACCGCTATCCGAAGACTTTAGTCTTATCAATCTATTCCTACACACTATCTGGGCTTCGAATTCAGACAGCCAATCCATCCCCAATACTACATGGAATCTTCCTAAGGTCATCACATACAGGGTAGAAGGGAATTCGTGTCCTTCCAACTCTATATTACAACTTTTAACCATTCTCAAATTTTTTACTGAGGTCTCACTAGCGGTCTCTACCATAAAAGTTTCAGGCACACGACAACACTTCATCTTAGCTGTTTTACAAAATGGGGTAGCTACAAAACTCCTTGTCGCACCTGAGTCAAACAATACGGAAGCGGAAATACCGTTTACTAAAACTGTACCTGTCAAAACATCTGGGATCTGCTTAGCTTGTTCTTGTGTCAGCATGTAGGCCCTGGTCTTTGGCCTAGATTCTTCAGCATCCTTCATTCCGCTTCCCCCAGCCTCACCTTCAGTGCACTCCCTTGTAACAAGCGGGCTTGGCATTACAATCTGGGGCATAATGCCCCACCTTCCCACACCTGTAGCATGCATTCGATCCCAACCTACACTCGCCGCCATGAACTTTCCCACATTTGCGACAAACATCGGCACCCTTTCCCCATTTGCACTCACCACCGTGCATCTTCCCGCAAGTATTGCACGGCTTCTTCTCCCACACTCTCTACTTCTTCTCCCTTGAATTCCACAACTGAGTAACCGGTCGTTTACCAGAGGCAACCCACTTCTTCTTTTTCTTCTCTTCCACTACCACATCGTCCACGGCCAGGTCATCGTAAACCATTTCTGTGAGTTCGACAGCAGAATCGAGAGTAGCGGGTTTACTAGCCCGAACAAAGGTGCGAACGTTTGGTGGTAGTCCCCTCAAATAGCACTTGACCCTCTTTGCCTCGGTGTTCACCATGTCAGGCACGAGTCTTGACATACGGTTGAACTCGGTAGTGTACTCTCGGAGGGTCATATTTCCTGCCTTCAAATTCAAGAACTTCATCTCTACCCTCTCCACTTCAACGTCTGCACAAAACTTCTTCATGACCATTTCCTTTAGGTCTTCCCACTTCATAGCCTCGATTTCCGCAGCAGTCTTTCTTTGCTCTACCGTTTTTCCTCGAATGACTGGGTAGCAAAACCCACTGCTTGGTTGGGGAGACATTCACTAATTCGGATAACCTTGTCCATTGCGGTTATCCATTGGAGAGTAGCGATTGCATCCCCTGTACCAGAAAACTTTGGTGGGTCGCAACCTTTGAACAACCTGAAACTGCACCCACCTCGGCCCCTCTTACCAGCATTGACCTTCGCAGACCGATCTTCACTTGATTCCTCCCTCACAGCCTCTTCATCTTTCTTACTACTTTCCCCTGTTCTCTTAGCGGCTCCTGCACAGCTCTCGGTTGACTTTTCCTGCTGCTGATTCTGTACTGCAGCAGCCACTGCCTGAGTAATGGTAGCTTGGATAGCAGGGTCGAGCTGATACCCTTCATTTCTCACAGTTAGGCTTCTCCCCTCCTCAGACTCGGTAATAGGTTCCTCGGGGGTACTCGGGTAGCACGTGGTCTACCACGGCGTCTCGAACTTTCTCCTTGCCCAGCAGTCTTCTTAGTACCAGCCATTCATATTCTATAAGAAAACACAAACGTCGTCAGTACAGGAAATAATTAGTACGAGGATAGTAAGGCTAACAGGTAATAACAGTGGCCAGTTGTGATTAGCTGATCACGTTACTTTCCATGTCCTTTACACTTCCCTTTGTGAGTCCACTTGTGCTAGGTTCTACTTATTACAATTAGACAATCGTACATTTCACATCGCCACATATAACAAGCATTTCTATATCTAGTTATTAAGTTAGCTTTCTTACTCATTCTTTACTATACACAGGATCAACTTACACAAGGCGATCGCTTTCTAAGCTTGCTTGGGAGACATATGGCATTCTTGAACAGGCATCTTCTTTTTTTTCTTCCTTAAGTCCCATTCTCTATTCGAGTCTAAGCATGTTGGATGCTTATTTCTCTCAAACTTATGCTCTGATACCAATTTGTAAGGCCCCGTTCCCGGTAACCCTTCATTGGTGTTGGATTTACTCATAATCACAATTCTAAAATCAGAGTTAATTAAAACTTTCGCAGAATAACTTAAAACTTCAAACATCACATTACAAAACATTCATTTTTGTCTTAACATACAAATTGTCTTTCCATAAACCTCAATTAAAACAGTTGTGGCACTTCTTCGCTGATGCCAGTCTCTTCTGATCATGCCATGTGTCCCCTCCTCAAGCCAGCTGCCTCAACCTATTTGCCAGCATGCATGCTAAAAGTCAGCTACGCTGAGTGAGTTCTAGTTCATAAATCAATCGTACATTAAATTCATTTCCTCACCCATACGTGTCCGAAGATACGTACTCATACCTTGCCTTTTATTTCTTCTTTCATACATACTTTACATACATGCATGCATACTTACATACTTTCTTTCATATAACCCTATGGTTTACCATGGGCTATTCTATCTCTACCGTCCCAGATGTTATAAGGGTCTGGTCTGTTCTGTCTCAAATATTACTAGGGTCTGGTCTGTTCTGTCTCAAATATTACTAGGGTCTGGTCCCTTCTGTCTCAGATATTATTAGGGTCTGGTCCCTTCTGTCTCATATATTATTATGGTATGGTCCCTTCTGCCTCAGATATTATTAGGGTCTGGTCCCTTCTGTCTCGAATAACAATACATGTCTCGTCACTCTATCTTACATTCAGTTTCATACATGTATACTATACATATCTTCTATTCATGTATATACGTATATATACACAAGCATTCCACAATAGCATTCAATACTTAGTCATACATATATCATACACTTATCACTTAAGGTAAGTGTGTTAACAACTATCACGAGTATGCACACAGCCCCGAAAACATAACAGATAAAGGGGCTAGAAACTCACCTGGAGTCGGTTTCTCTCGACGTTAATGGTAATGCCCTGCCTTAGTTGTGCATGGCTAACTGTACAATACAATATGTGTGTCAATTATCCATTACCACTACTTCCTACATCTAAGCTAATGAAACCCTCAACTAACGGGGGTCCGGGGGCAGCCCCGTAGAAGCGGGGTCTAGGGGCGGCAGCCCCTAGCAGGTCCAAGGGGCAGAGCCCCTGGCTGGGGTTGAGAAAATTTTATTTTCGTTAATAGGTCCTTTAGCAAAAACGCATCAGAAAATGAATCGGGTCACAACTTAAACAATTTCGCATGGGAGGTTTCGTTTCACTTCGCATGGGAGCGTTTCGCTTCGCATGGGAGCGTTTCGCTTCGCATGGGAAGGTTTCGCTTCGCATGGGAGCGTTTCGCTTTGCATGGGAAGGTTTCGCTTCGCATGGCCCGTTTCGTTTCACATGGCCATGCGTTGCGAAATTTCTGCCTTTCTTCGTTTTTACCATTTTAAGGCCATTTTCCTCCGAGACTCATCCTTAGGACCCGATTTTACCCTTTTTATGGGTTTGGGGTTGTATCAACTTTGTATACTTGCGTTTTATAAGGCCCGAACGTTGCATTTTTACCATGTAACACTCTCGTGGGGTTATAACTTATCAAGTTCATGTTTTTCTTCCATCTTACACCCCGATCTATCCTTCTATCGATTTGCATGTCAAGACTAACCATAATAATAACTTAACCTTTTAAACCAAAACCCACCTTTTTTCTTCGGGTTTGGTTCGGATCGTAGATCTGGATGTGTTCTTGCTGTTCGAAGGCACTTGAACACCAAAATCTTTCTTACTTTTACTTGGATCCGAATCCGAATTGCTAGGCAATAAGAAAGAAGAGATCTTTCAGCCATCGATCGATAGTATGTTTGATCTACGGGTTTCCCATCAGGACTGAAGAAAGAAGAGGTCCTTCAACCGTAGGAGTCGCCGCACTTTTGGAGTCCAGAAACTCAAACTTTGCAAACATATCCTCGACATATTTCCCTTGATGTAGCAGAATGCCTGTCAAGCTTTGACGAACTTGCAAACCCAGAAACATTGTCATCTCCCCCAATGAGCTCATTTCAAACCTTTTCTTCATCACTTCCTCAAACTTAAAACAAAGAGCAGTGCTGGTAGAACTAAAGATGATGTCATCTACATAAATCTGAACCAGGATCAGACCCTTTCCAACGATCTTTATGAACAGTGTCTGATCGATGGTTCCACGTTTATACACGTGCTCCAGAAGATGTGCTGTCAACGCTGCATACCAGGCTCGAGGAGCCTGATGAAAACAATATAGAGCCTTGTCCAGCTTGTAGACTTGTGACGGACGCGTTGGATCCACAAAACCTGGTGGCTGATCCACATAGATTTCTTCCTTGGCATCCCCGTATAAAAATGCCGTCTTGACATCTATCTGATAGACTGTGAAACCCATGTACGACGCATATGCCAAGAAGTTCCGAATGGCCTCAAGACGAGCCACTGGAGCATACACTTCAGTATAATCTAGGCCCTCAACTTGCTTAAACCCACGAATTACAAGCCTTGCCTTATTTCTAACAATAACCCCAGTGTCATCCCGTTTGTTTCGATAGACCCATCTGGTGTTGAGTGACTTCTTCCCTTCAGGTAGCTCGACCAACTTCCACACCTTCAGTTTATCAAACTGATTGAATTCCTCGTGCATGGCTTCAACCCAGCTTGGTTCTTATAGAGCCATGTCAATCGATTTAGGCTCAATTTGAGAAATGAATCAAGAATACAGACAAATGTTGACCGTTCCAGTCTGACTTCTGGTTGAACGCCAGCTTCAAGGGGACCAATGATACAGTTAATTGGGTGATCCCGTTGAATTATTGGAGGAACAGAATGATCAGAAATAGAGCAATTTGCTAGCAAGTTAGTTGGTTCTTCGAGAACCTTAGTGAGAGGGTTTCTCCATCCCAATGCAGCGGTGCTGTGTGAGTACGAAGTACTGGGATGTACTCGTTTGGAATGACATCGGGGAATAGAGTGATACCAAAAATCTGTCTAATGGCACTCTCCCCCTCAACCGGTAAAGTCTCTTCAGTAAAGGGTTCCTGTGGCGACACAGTATCAATCACATTTTCTTCCAAGTTTTCTATTCACGGCTGAGTGGTTTCTGAGGGTTCAGACGGTTCCACACTCAACATAGGAAACTCTTGAACATTAGAGGAAGAATCCTCTTCATCATCGACCACAGTACCATTTCCTTCTCTTGAGTCATTTAAATCAGTCACCGGAAACAAATTGAATGGTTTGAAGAGTTTGTCCTAGTCAAATAACCAGTCAGGCCCCACGCGGGCATCTGTTTCATTTTCTTCTATCCAACGCACATCATACGACTCGACGATTTGTTTTGATGCCTTGTTATAAACTCTATAGGCGGTCCGACCGGCATACCCAACAAAGTAACAATCATCAGCTTTGGCTTCGAACTTGGGAGTTGATTCAAGATTCAACAAAGTACACGGACACCCAAAATCTTGAAAGTGTGCGACGGTGGGCTTGTTACCATAAACTATTTCATATGGAGTTTTCATTTGACATTTGTTAATCAACACCCGATTTTGCACGTAACAGGCGGTGTTGATTGCTCTAGCCCAGAATTAGAGTGGTAACTTTGAGTCACATAACATTGTTCTAGCTGCTTCGATCAAAGTGCGATTTCGTCTTTCAGCGACACCATTTTACTGAGGAGTACGAGCAGAACTGTACTGAAGAAGAATTCCACTTTCGGCACAAAAATAGTTCAGTGTGGAATTGTTGAATTTCTTGCCATTGTCACAACGAATTCCCTTGAGCATCAAGTTCACTTGATTTTCCATAAGCACTATTAACTTCTTAATCAAGTCGCCCGTTTCACCTTTATTTGATAAGAAGCATACCCAAGTGAAACGAGAGTAGTCATCGGTGATGACCAGGCAGTGTGTAACAACTCGGGTTTTCCAAAGAACGAATTTATATCTTTCAGTCGACTCGTTTTATGTTCGGGAAATTTATCACTAAAAATGGCACGTTTATCGAGGAAATTCTATACAAATTATATTTATTTGTTATTTATTTAAAATGTGATAAACTTTAGAAAATATACATTTTTAGCCCTAAATTCATGTTTTAACCTTTATTGTTTCCACCTGGTATCTTCAAGGACTAAACTGCAAATTTTGTTTATCATCTTTATAACCCATACCCGTAACCGTTAACCCATACACATTTAACCATACCGTGGACCCGTTTATCTTACTTGATGCAAAATTCTCGTCATAAACTTGGAAGTGAATCACCTTTATGATTAATCTTACCATATTCCGACTAACCGACTAGGTTAATTAAAGAACAAGATCAAAATCGGATCCAAATTGTCATATTTAATTAACCGACTTGACCTGAATCAGTTATACACCCTCAGATCGAATATAACTCAATTAAACGTGTCTATATCATATATATAAACACACGATCCTAACCCCTAACCCTAATTGTATTACTTCAAGCCGTAACCTCCTGTTCGATCTTAACCTTGTCGCGGAGACTGTGTTGATCGTTCCCCTTGTTCCGATCATCAATTAAGGCATTTAAAACATCAATACTAATCGTTTATCAACAATAACTGTAAACCCTAAATCAATTTAAACAAACATTGAGCGAATTGATCAATTGATTTATCTAGGGTTCATAATCAAATCTGGGTGTAGTTAGCTTCTGTATATATGAACTTGTTTACAACTCTTAACCAACTGACACACCAGCTCAGTTGGCAGGTATGTGTGTGTTTATTACCAGCGAGCACGCCAAGGCGCGGGTTTGAGTCCCGGCCAGCCCATTTATTTTGGATATTTGGATTTTTATTGTTTTTAATATATTTTAAATAGTTTTTAATATATTATAATTAATATTAAATATAAAATAAACAATATTTTGTTTAACCGACCTTATAAAGGATTAAACGTTTCGTGATAGTTAGTTTCAATGAAGTTTTTCGTGTGTGTATATATATATATATATTAATAATAAGAAACCAATATTATTTTATTGAAACTCGAGACCAATATTAATATTAATGTGTTTATATATGTATTGAATATATATATATTAATATATAAATATATATATATACATGTATATATATATAATTCGTTTTAAATAAAAATGATAATAAGCGTATTGAAGGTGTTAATTATATCTTTACCATCGAATTTCGTTAAAGATTTTAAGATATAAATTTTTCGATAATTATATAATTAAACGGTTATTATTATAATCTATCTCAACTTATATTTATTCAAACTAATTATTTGTAAGTTTGATTATACGAAAAAACAATGGTTCTTATAATTAAATAATAACAATAATCCGTAGAGATCAATCGTTCAATCCATAATATACCAAACATAATTGTAACTCAAATCATATCGAAATCTTAAATTCGTTATATGTATTTTATCATTTATAATATACTCATAATATCATTGAAGAGAGTGATTATCGTTCTTATCGTAAACATTCCTGTTTGGCTTATTCGATCAGGTGAGTTTTATCATTCCTCTATTTTACTCGATTTTCATAAACGTTTTAGGGACATATGCGTAAATAATACTATACATACATATCTATATATACATACATATCAAAAATAGCAAACGTGTAATTGTGTGTGATTAATCAAATATACTTGTTATGTGCTTATGTGTTATTGTATTCATTCGTTTGACATATCCCCATAGAGAGGGTTCTCATTCTATTGTATTCATTCGTTTGACATAGCCTGATTCGCTTGGCAACGGTCTTATTCTTATTTGCTCATGGTTAATTTACCGGCGCCCGATTCGCTTGGCAATGGTTTAATCGACAACTTACATGCTTATGGTTTGATTTCATTGCCGCATTTATTACGTTTTGCTTATTTATTATATTATCCTTATTTTATTGCAAAACTGGTGGTAAACTCATACAACATGTGTTGTTGACCAAAACTCCATTTTCTACGCATATGTAGGTTGCCTGAATTGAAGAATGGACACTTAGAAAGACCATAGGGTTATATTGAAGACATATTTAAATTTAATTGAATGTATTTATTTATTTAAATTGTATTGTTGTATTTCAATATTGTGTATTATTTGAATTAAATAATTAATTAGATATTGTCACATTTTATATATGATAGTATCTTTGAGCTGTGAGCAATCGGATCACGCCCCGGCATTTCCGCCTTAGGTTGGGGTGTGACAGATTGGTATCAGAGCCGAAGGTTATAAGATATGTCGTTAGAAATTGTCTTAGACATATGTTAGGAACCCTATTCGTGCTTATCTGAACTTCCTTATGTGCTATTAAAATTTTTTTACAGCTTGCTGAAATTAATTATTTAATTTGTATTTATCTTGCTTATTTGTTGCACGCACACACGAATTCCGAGGTTATGCCTCAACTTTCAAAATATTTATTTTAAATCCTCTTAGTTTTTGGTAGATTATATTTTATTGTGGGAAATTCCCTAAGAATTCCCGTGTTTAGCTCTTTCGCCTTGAAGCGTGGGAGTATGACAAATCTCGTACAACCACATAACTTCAAGTGGTACCCGTAATCGGCTAAACGGTTACGTCGTAAACATAACTGGCTAAACGATTATACTTTCAAATTTTCGTTTTAAATTATTTTAAATGCTTAGTTGGGTGAAAAATCCATGGAAATCCATGGGCACTCCAACTATTCATTTCTTAAATCATTTCCGATTTGATTTTTGGATTAGAACGTATCGTCCGGGGTGGTTCCCGAGATACACCAATTACTTATATTTGATTCGATAATTCGTTAATTAGTTGGGTCAGTTAAATGCCATGTACACGCTCATGGGCTGACCAACTCAATTGTTTGTTATTCGTTATTTGAATTGGGCCAACAAATTGCCATGGGACGCTCATGGGAGGCCAATTCACAAACTTTATGTTGTTTATTTAGTTGGGCCATTCAAATTGCCAAGGAAAGCTCATGGGAGGTCAACTCGTTTAATATGCTTGATTATTTTATTCTTGGAAAATCTTATTAAACTTGTTCATTTACTTAAATGCTTCAAACTCAAAACATATTATTTTAATTCTTGACTCGTCCTCGAGTCTTCACTAGTACTAATTCATATACATGCATATACATACATATACGCATCCCCATTATTTCATATCAACTCATTCCTACAACTCACCTATCATCTTATACATTTTCATTGTTGATCTTCTTAGAATGTCTTTTCGCGCTCATCGTCGTAATCACCGTCGTTCGTCGACCCCTAATGATCGCCGTCTGGCTGCTAGAATCACTAAGGAATTCACTACTGCTCTACCCAAGATCGTGGCTCAACTGCAAAATATCAACTCTAGTGGATCCGCTACTTCGGCTACACCAAACAATTTCCACTACAAGAACTTTACAAGTGCTAAACCCCCTTCTTATGTTGGCGACGAGAATGTTACTAAGCTCCTTCGCTGGTTTGAACAAATGGAGAACAAGTTTATCCATTGCGAATGCCCGGAAGATAAGCGTACTAGGTTCGCAACGAGCATCTTTGAAGAACGAGCTCTCATGTGGTGGAACTCTTATAAAGCCTTATATGGTGTTGATGAAGTTTTGGCTATGTCTTGGGAGGAACTCAAGGATGCAATGAAGAGAGAGTTTTGTCCCGAGCATGAACTGCAAAGGCTTGAGACGGAATTTTAGGACCTTAAACAAATTGGTGGTGATTATTCAACTTACTCGAATTGTTTTAAGGAACTTAACCTGATCCTGCCTCACCTTGTGACTCCTTTGGTTCGTGGTATTCGCAAATACATTCGTGGATTGCCGACGATCTTCCGTGATGCTGTGGTTAGCCGAGACCCTCTCTCCATCGAGGAAGCTATTACCATTGCTGCTTCATTATCCGATGATCATGTTAGAGATGGAACTCTGCCTAGTAAGGATGCTAAACCTACCCCCGACAACTCCAAAGCTGATTCCTCCACCGATGCTAAGGCCGAACCCAAACCCACTGGTAACCCTTCTCACCAAAAACGTAAAGCCAATCACCGCAACTATGTTGTTAACAAAACCAACCCACAACCCTCCAACCAAGATGCTCCTAACAAGAAGAACTATACTGGATCTTTTCCGTCAGGCTCTGTTTGCAACTACCATCACCCGCCTCAATCTCCATGTCGCTTGTGCACCAAATGCAACCATTATGGTCACCTTGCTAACACTTTCCGTGCACCGTCCGATGCTCAAACTACCTCATCTGCTCAACCCGATATTCCTAAAACCTTTGCTTACTATAATTGTGGAGATCCTAGTCACATTCGCAATGCGTGCCCTCGACTGATCCATGCACATCAAGCTCAAGCTATGCCTTCCCCATACTACATCCCTAATGCTTCTCAAGTCTCGACCCATCAACCATATCCACTGCAAGCTCCTATCACAAACATGGCTCAACCTTACCAAACCCCCTACCCGCAAGCTCAAGTTTACCCAAATCACTTCAACTAAGCCCCACTAATGCAAGATCTTCATGTGCAACCTATCCAAGCTATCCCAAATCCATCTACTGCTGCTACTCAAGTCATCATGGATCCAAGTACCTCAAGTGCTCCAAGTCAAGGAAATCAAGCCAACCGTAATTGAAGATCTTTGAAGATTTTGAAGTTTTTATTTCCATTTTAAGACTATCTCGTTTTTTCTGTTTTTGGTATCGTAATGACTCTTTTGTGATGTTTGGTGATTTTGTTGAACCATGTTGCACGTTTCTTCTTATGAGTGACGTTTCCTTTTATACTTTGTTAGGTTTTTGGTATTCTTACCTTATTATCTTATCCATATCCATCCCAATTCATTATAGTGTATGTTTCAAGAAACCCATTTTCTTTTAATTTCCAAATCTTACTCTTAATAATCAAAAGATATAACAAGAATTACATGGTTTTATTAATCAAACTCGAACCTTTATTACCTTTTGAAATTTAAATTTTTGATTCTTTCAAAATGATGATTTTAAATGTGTTATAACCCACATGATGAAACGAGTTATGCGGATCATTCAACGATAAGAGTAATTATGGTTCGGAACATAATTATTCAAGTACTCGCATGGAAATCATAATACGTAAAATTGTGTGTCATGATTTAGAACCTAGGGTAGCTAGGGTAACGGTACGAATGATGAAATGATAAGGACATGGTGGATACGCCGCTGGTACATCCTATATATAAGTGTCCTTTTCGGATTGTCATTTGAAGCGTTGCTTCGGTTATTATAAGTTCTATTATTTTCGTTAAAAGTAAAATTGTTTTCAAAACGATGATGTTGTGGTTTTCCTTAATTTCGGGAAGAAATTCCCTAAAGTAAGGGAGACTGTAACAACTCGCGTTTCCAACGAACGAATTTATATCTTTTACCCGACTCGTTTTATGTTCGGGAAATTTATCAATAAAAATGGCACGTTTATCGAGGAAATTCTATACAATTTATATTTATTTATTATTTATTTAATATGTATTAAACTATAGAAAATATACATTTTTAACCCTAAATTCATGTTTTAATCTTTATTGTTCCCACCTGGTATCTTCAAGGACTAAACTGCAAATTTTATTTATCATCGTTATAACCCATACCCGTAACCGTTAACCCATACCCATTTAACCATACCCGGGACCCGTTTATCTTACTTGATGCAAAATTCTCGTCATAAACTTGGAAGTGAATCACCTTTATGATTAATGTTACTATATTCGAACTAACTGACTAGGTTAATTAAAGAACAAGATCAAAATCGGATCCGAATTGTCATATTTAATTAACCAACTTGACCTGAATCAGTTAATACACCCTCAGATCGATTATAACTCAATTAAACGTGTCTGTATCATCTATATAAACAGACAATCCAAACCCCTAACCCTAATTGTATTACTTCTAGCCGTAACCTCCTGTTCGATCTTAATCTTGCCGCGGAGACTGTGTTGATCGTTCCCCTTGTTCCGATCATCAATTAAAGTAATTAAAACATCAATACTGATCGTTTATCAACAATAACTGTAAACCCTAAATTAATTTAAACAAACAATGAGCGAATTGTTCAATTGATTTATCTAGGTTTCATAATCAAATATGGGTATAGTTAGCTTATGTATATATGAACTTGTATACAACTCTTAACCAACTGACACACCAGCGCAGTTGGCTGGTGTTTGTGTGTTTATTACCAGCGAGCCGGCCATGGCGCGGGTTCGAGTCCCGGCCAGCCCATTTATTTTGGATATTTGGATTTTTATTGTTTTTAATATATTTTAAATAGTTTTTAATATATTATAATTAATATTAAATATAAAATAAACAATATTTTGTTTAACTGACCTTATAAAGTATTAAACGTTTTGTGACAGTTAGTTTCTTTGCATGTTTTTCGTGTATATATATATATACGTATGTATGTATATGTATATGTATATATATATATTATTAATAAGAAACCAATATTATTTTATTGAAACTCGAGATCAATATTAATGTTTTTATCGTTAAAACGTCTTTATAAATTTGATCGTATTTATATATGTATTGAATACATATATATATATATATATATATATATATATTAACATATATATATATATATATATGTATATATATACATAAATATATATAATTCGTTTTAAATAAAATTTATAATAAACGTATTAAAGGTGTTAATTATATCTTTACCATCGAATTTCGTTAAATATTTTAAGATATAAATTTTTCGATAATTATATAATTAAACGGTTATTATTATAATAGATCTCAACTTATATTTATTCAAACTAATGTAACCCCAGTTAATTTCGGTTCCAAGAGTAAAGCTTGTAAAGTATGTATTATTCTTGGGATTTAACCGACGTTTCTCAGGAGCCTTTAGGTCATCTCAGTACGTTAAATTATCCAACCTTTCCTTCCAAGTTACCATATCCCTTAAACTTTGAGGGCTAATGTGTAACATTTATTTTATATCATAAAATAATGAAAAACCCTAACCCTAAACCCCCATGCGCAGCCCATCGGACGAAGACCCCCCCCTAGCGATTTTTCTTCTGTGTAGCCTAATTTCAACCGTAAAAACTTCAATTCAAGGTCGGTTTTATGATTCCCCATGTATCTTACACCTTAATTGACCTTTATATTGCGCGTATTGATCGTTAAATGACTTGTTTTAGGTTAACCGGGTGGCTATCCAATTGAGCGTTTCCGGGACTGTTTTCAGTGAGGTCTTTGCACCAAAATCCTCCTAGGTATGTGTGGTACATCATACTTAAAAACCATATTCATTGAAGGTGCTTAGGTCGGTCAATCGATTTTAGTTCGAAAACTAGGGTTTATCGGGTGTAGAATCGTCAATTGTTGAGTTTGATGCGTTAATCGATTGAATGACCAACCGAATCAGTTTGCTTAGCCCTAGGGGGGTTTAAGGGCTGTGGGAAAATTATTTCTTTGGTCATTAGTCAATCGAGTCGGTTGTGCGCGAATTGTCGTTTAAACATTAAAGTGAGTGTTGTAAAAAGGAACAGTCAACCCTATCAACTCGGGTGACATAATTATGATGTATGAAAAGGTTATGATGGGAATTTGGTCCATTTGGGACTGATTTGTTTGACAATTGGTTTTAAGATTTATTACGCGCGTATTCGACTCAATTTGCATACTGACGAGTGAGTTGTACATCATGGTTTGCCCCGACCATGATGGTAGGGTGGATTTAGTTAATTGAAAGGTTTTAGGGGCTGAGGTAAGGTAAAAGAGTATGGGTTGGGCCTCGGGCCAAGTTGTTGGGCCTGAGCGGCCCGTTAGGCAAGTGTGTTCTTATGGTCTAGTTTAGTACCGCGTTGTGTACAATTTACAGGCCCTTACTTGTGAGTGTGCACTTAGAGATTTCCTAACTCGTTGCTGGTGTTTGGTTGATCTCAGGTGAGTTCATGATGCCCCTTTTTCACTCTTTTCAAGCTTTCGGCTAGCATGCACACCTAAGTGTTTTTCTTACTTGATGAAATGTTTTAAACGATTTTATATAGGCTTGATAGTATATGGTAGGCCTTGGGATGTTAAATATATATATATATATATATATATATACATATATAAATTATTGTTTGGCCTATCTTTGGCGGAGTTGTAGTCGTTTCGACTACGGATGTTACGTATGCCTACTTTGTATTTGCATGCGTTGATGTTACGTGTTTGGGTTGTACATTTGCTCGACCCTGATGTTATACGTGGTTGTTATATATATATATATATATATATATATATATATATATATATATAGGGATGTACTTGAAAGGATGTTTATATATATATATATATCTTTTGTATATGTATTTATGAGAATGTTTAGTCTTCGGTAATGATGACTTAATGGATGCACTCTTTTTACTTTAAAAACTTTTGGTATGTCTACCATATTTGTTATTACTGGTATTATTTACTTAAAACTTGAACTCACTCAGCTCAAGCTGACTTTGTGTGCATGTTAGTGTGAGTTTCAGGTTAGGAAGAGGATGCCTTATCGCTTGGACATGCACGAAGCTACTTGGAATGTGAAGGGCATACGTGGATGGAAGAATGTACTTTGAACAATTTGATTTTAAATGGTTTCAAGAATTATGTTTTAAAGTTGGTTTTGGGCAAAATTTCCGGGTTTTAGGGAACTTACTTCACTATTTATGTTTTCCGCTGAATTTACACTCTGAGATGTTTGTTTTAATGGAAGAAACCGTTTTCAAGTTTAATGACTTTAAACAATATTTTGTATGAATACCAACTATGGGGCGCCTGGGGTTCTGGGTCTTACAACTAATTATTTTTAAGTTTGATTATACGAAAAAACAATGGTTCTTATAATTAAATGATAACAATAATCCGTAGAGATCAATCATTCAATCCATAATATACCAAACATAATTGTAACTCAAATCATATCGAAATCCTAAATTCGTTATATGTATTATATCATTTATAATTTACTCATAATATAATTTAATTAGGATCTTTGTCGGTAATTCTCGAAGAGAGTGATTATCGTTCTTGTCGTAAACATTCCTGTTTGGCTTATTCGATCAGGTGAGTTTTATCATTCCCCTATTTTACTCGATTTTCATAAACGTTTTGGGGACATATGCGTATATAATACTATACATCCATATCTATATATACATACATATCAAAAATAGCAAACGTGTAATTGTGTGTGATTAATCAAATCTACTTGTTATGTTCTTATGTGTTATTGTATTCATTCATTTGACATATCCCCTTGGAGAGGGTTCTCATTCTATTGACCACCGCCCAATTCGCTTAGCAACGGTCTTATTCTTATTTGCTCATGGTTGATTTACTAGCGTCCTATTCGCTTGGCAATGGTTTAATCGACAACTTACATGCTTATGGTTTGATTTCATTGCCGCGTTTATTACGTTTTGCTTAATTATTATATTATCCATATGTTATTGCAAAACTAGTGGTAAACTCATTCAACATGTGTTGTTGACCAAAACTCCATTTTCTACGCATATGCAGCTTGCCTGAATTGAATAATGGACACTTAGAAAGACCATAGGGTTATATTGAAGACAAACTTAAATTTAATTGATTGTATTTATTTATTTGAATTGTATTGTTGTATTTAAATAGTGTGTATTATTTAAAATAAATAATTAATTAGATATTGTCATATTTTATATATGATAGTATCTTTGAGCTGTGAGCAATCGGATCACGCCCCAGCATTTCCGCCTTAGATTGGGGTGTGAAATTACTGCGGGATAGACTCAAGACATGAACGGGACTGAACAAATCCATGTTAAGCAACTAAAAGACACTGGAAATGGTGTTTATCGATTTTGGCTTGTGTGGTTTCCGATGATGCTTTCCTAACAAGCAAGCCACGCACTTCTCTATAGTCACGAAGTCTTTAACAGGTAACCCTCGCACAATGTTGTTCTTTACAAGACGGTTCAGATTTTTCACATTTGCATGACTGAGATGACGATGCCACAACAAGACATTATGTTCCGACACTTTAGAGAATAGGCCAGTATCGCTAGGAACGTTCTTGTTCATATCAATACGAGGCTTTAGAATTAAGCATTCCTTGTTGGTGAAATGAATAGAAAATCCCTTATCACAAATCTGCGACACACTGAGAAGACTGTGCTTTAACTCTAGAACATAGTTAACGTTTTCAAACTTCAGATCCCCATTACTCACGATACCCTTTTGTGTAATTTTCCCTTTCTCTCCTCCTGCAAAAGATACATATCCACTGTTAAAAATTTGAATGCCACTCATCTGAGATATGTCTCCCGTCATGTGCCTGGAACAGCCACTATCAACAATCCATGGTCTGATAATATACTTCCATACACTACAAAATAAATGCCATGTAGTGACATACAAAATGTGCCACTAATAAACTAAAAATGCCACTGAAAGCCTTTGTAATGATGTGCGGCACACAAAAAAAGTGTCACTAGAAGCAGTGTGCTAAAGCCTTTTAGTGGGCACTATTTCAATCTGCCACACAAAGTTTTAGGCTTTTAGTGGCACTTTTTGTAAGTCCCCGATCCCGGAACCCTACTTTGGCGCTGTATTTACTCATAAACATAGTTCTAAAATTAAAGTTCATTAAAACTTTTCGCGGAATCATTAAAACTTCATGCATTACATTACACATCATCGGATATTGTCTTAACAAAAGTACACTTGTCTTAGAACATATCATATTAATTCGTGACATTCCTTCCCAAGATGCCAGTCTTCTAGTCCTTGTCACGTGCCATCCTCAAGCCAGCTCCTTCAATCTATTTACCTACGTGCATACTAAAAGTCAGCTACACTGAGTGAGTTCTAGTTAAGCAGGTAACATACATCACATTCTCATTCTTACACATTTATATATATATATATATATATATATATATATATATATATATATATATCCGAAGACACATATTACATTCGCTCTTACGTTCTTACTTCCATACATTCTTACTTCTTCTTACTTTAGTTATTTCATACGTACATATCGTTCTACGTTTTAAAGAGTCTTGCGCCCTATAACCTTCGCAGATATTATTAGAGTGCGCAACCCTTCCATTCTTCGCATATATTATTAGGGTATGCAACCCTTTCATTCTTCGCATATGTTATTAGGGTATGCAACCCCTTCATTCTTCGCATATGTTATTAGGGTATGCAACCCTTTCATTCTTCGCATATATTATTAGGGTATGCAACCCCTTCATTCTTCGCATATATTATTAGGGTATGCAACCCTTTATATATTAAACTATACATATCATACATACCATCCCTACATTATACACCTCATACTTACCATCCTTTCATTAGTTGTATCTATTCTCGTATACCTCTTCACACATTCGTTTAACTATTTCTATACTAATTAGGTAAGTGCTTTCGTTGTTGTGGAAGAAGAAGCCTTCGTATCTTAATGCACGTATTTAATTTATTCGGAGCTATTAGAGCGGGATCCACTTTTTGGGGAATATGAGTCGAAGCAATAACAAGAATATTTCTAGTTTCATAATCCCTGGAGAGAAGGTTCACTAATAGACCTAGGGAGAAGTCATTTGACTTATTCACATCCAGGTCATGAATGTTTGGAATCCATATTATGCAAGGAGACATTGCTTTTGCTAATTCGAAATGAAGGGTGATATAAAGTAGGTCTTCATCTTCAGGCATCATATTCATAGTTAGCGCATTCATGCTAGTTAGCAGTTCCGGCTCCATATCAAGGATATCGTCACTAGCATCAATATCGTCACTAGCATCAATATCGTCACTAGCATCAATATCGTCAAAACCTTGAAACTTTTTATCCAGGAACTTGTTCAGAAATACCGTAATGAAAGGAAGATAGGAGTTTTTCGCTAGGTATTTGACCAAATAAGATCGTCTAGTTCCTATAGAACCTATCACTAAAATACCCCTAGAGAGAGATAAGGCCAAGCGGAGCGAAAAGGGTTTTCCATGAGATGGATTTATAAACATTCATGCGGCATACACTTACCAGTTAAGGTAACTATATTAACTAATCACATTGAGTATGCACACAGCCCCAAAACCTAACGCAGAAATGGGGCTAGAAACTCACCTCGGTCCTGTTTCTCTCTGATTTAAGTGTAATGCCCTTCCTTAGCTGCACACGGCTAACTGTATAACCAGGCACGGGTATCAATTATCTATCACATCTACTTCTTACATCTAGGTGAATGAGACCCTCAACTAACGGGGGTCCGGGGACAGTGCCCCTGGCAGCGGGGTCTAGGGGCGGTAGCCCCTAGCAGGGTCCAAGGGGCAGAGCACCAGGCTGGGGTTGACAGTCCTTTTACAAAAAAGCATCAAAAAATTAATCGGGTCACATTTTAATAACAACTTAAACAATTTCGCATGGGAGGAATTTCGCATAGAATTTCGCTTCGCATAACCTGTTTCGCTTCTCAAGGCTGAGCAAAGCGAAATACCTGTTTCGCTTCTCATGGCTGAGCGAAGCGAAATACCTGTTTTGCTTCTCAAGGCTGAGCGAAGCGAAATACCTCTTTCGCTTCTCATGGCTGAGCGAAGCGAAATACCTGTTTCGCTTCTCAAGGCTGAGTGAAGCGAAATACCTGTTTCGCTTCTCATGGATGAGCGAAGCGAAATGCCTTCCTTTCTTCGTTTTTACCATTTTAAAGCCATTTTACTTCGTGGCTCTTCCTCAGGACCTGATTTTTACTCTTTCACAACTTTCGACACATTTTGACCCCATGCACCTGATGCTGAACCCATATCTCTCATAGTCCAAACGCCAGCTTTTTACCTTAAAGTGCACCCAAGAGGTTATAACTTACCAAGTTTATATTTATTTTCTTACATTTCACAACCCGATCTACCATTATATCTGTTTGCATGCCGATTCTAACCATAAAACTTAACCATTTAAATCGAAACCTACCTTTTGCTTCGAGTTCGAGTTCAGATCTGGACAATACGAGGATCTGGACGTGTTCTTATTGTTTAATGACACTTGATCATCAAGATCTTCCTTACTTTTGCTCGGATTCGGATTCGGGTCTTGAGAGAGTATGTGTGCGTTTTAGGGAATGTGTGTGTGTGTTTTGAGAAGAAATGGTGTAGGGATGGGGGGAATGGCCTTATATAGAGGGCTATGGATCCCACCACCCACTTCCATCACCAATCCCAATCCTTATCCAATATAAACACGCACACAATTAAATGAGCGACACACACGAAACAATAATTTCTTTTATTTAGTAATCTCGTAATACGGATGTTACAAGTCTACCCTCCTTAAAAGAGGTTTCATCCCCGAAACCTAATTATTACTACTGAACAAATGCGGGTAAAACTTGCGCATCTCTTATTCGACTTTCGAAGTAGCATCTGATCCCTTATGATGCTTCCATATCACTTTCACTAGGGGAATAACCTTATGACGAAGCTGTTTTTCCTTGCGGTCAACTATCTCGGTAGGTTGCTCGACATAGTTTAACTGTTCATCTACCTCGATGTCCAGCAGTGGCACGTGGGATGTGTCATCCGCTAGACGTTTTCTCAAGTGAGAAACATGAAAGGTAGAGTGGATTCCTTCCAACTCATCGGTTAGATCAAGCTTGTAAGCCACTTCGCCCACTCGGGCTAAGATTCTAAATGGCCCAATGTATCTTGGACTTAACTTTCCCTTCTTTCTAAAACATATAATCCCCTTCCAAGGGGAAACCTTAAGCATCACGTTGTCACCAACATCAAACTCGATCTACCGTCGTCGTTTATCGACATAAGACTTCTGACGATCTTGAGCAGCTTTCATTATGGCCTTTATCTGATCAAATCTTGAAGAGGTTTCTTGCACCACTTCTAAACTTCCAATTTCTTTCTAACCAATTTTCCCCCAACATACGGGAGTTCTACAACGTCTTCCATACAGCATTTCAAAAGGAGGCATGCTAATGCTTGAATGATAACTGTTGTTGTAAGAGAATTCTGCCAAGTGCAAATGATCCTCCCAGCTTCCTCCAAAGTCTAACACACAAGCACGTAGCATATCCTCAAGGGTTTGGATAGTCCTTTCAGACTGCCCATCTGTTTGAGGGTGATACGCCATGCTGATGTTCAGTCTTGTTCCCATAGCTTCATGGAACTTCTTCCAAAACCTTGAAGTAATGCAGGTATCTCTATCGGACACAATCGATAACGGCACCCCATGTTTAGTCACCACTTCTTAAACAAACATATTGGCTAACCTTTCTGACGAGATAGCCTCTCGTATAGGCAGAAAGTGAGCACTCTTCGTCAAGCGGTCCACAATCACCCATATGGTATCATGATTCTTAGCTGTACGCGGTAGCTTAGTTATGAAATCCATGGTGATGTGTTCCCATTTCCATTCGGGTATTTCTAGTGGCTGCATCTTTCCATACGGCTTCTGGTGCTCGGCCTTCACCCGTAAACAAGTTAAGCACTTGCCGACATAACCTACCACCTCATTCTTCATGCCCGGCCAGCAGTAGTCCTTTTTCAAGTCTTGGTACATCTTAGTAGATCCTGGATTAATCGAGTATCGAGACTTATGGGCCTCATCTAGGACTCGATTCCTAAGATTTCCATGTCGAGAGATCCACATTCTATCAAATCTGGTCTTTAACCCATTAGTATTATCCATCAACTCGGTCTGTTGACCAAAAATTCTCTCTTTCTTCATCAACCCTTCATCCGCTAACACTTCCATCTGCACTTTGCTGATCTCTTCGAAGAAATCTAAGTTGATGATCAACTTATAAGACTTGATTGTCGCGATAACTTCCGCATTCTTCCGGCTTAAGGCGTCAGCGACTACATTAACCTTCCCGGGATAATACTTGATCTAACAGTCGTAATCCTTTATCAATTCTAACCACCTTCTCTACCTCATATTCAACTCCTTATGTTCAAAGAAGTATTTCAAACACTTGTGATTGGTATATAGTACACTTAGTCCCACACAAGTAATGCCTCCAGATCTTGAGAGCATGTACTACGGCTGCTAATTCTAGATCATGCGTCGGGTATGTACTTTCGTGAACTTTCAACTGTCTAGACGCATAGGCTATAACCTTCCCTCGTTGCATCAACACACAACCTAACCCTTGATGTGAAGCATCAGTGCAGACTACCAAATCCTCCTCACCATCGGGTAGAACAAGGATTAGAGCCTGTGTGAGTCTTTTCTTCTATTCTTCGAATGCTTCTTCTTGATTCATACCCCAACTGAATACTACAGTCTTTCGGGTCATACCGGTCAACGGTGAGGCTATCTTGGAGAAGCCCGGAATGAATCTCCTATAATAGCCAGCTAACCCTAAGAAACTGCATATCTCGGTTGGGTTTCACGGAGTCTTCCAATTCTTTATCGCTTCAATCTTGGCTGGGTCCACAGCAATCCCCTCGGGATTGATTACGGGACCTAAAAACTGCACTTCTCGTAACCAAAATGCGCACTTTGAGAACTTAGCGTACAGTTTCTCGACTTTCAATACTTCCAACACTTCCTTCAGATTCTTAGCGTGGTCAGACTTGCTCTTCGAATAAATCAATATATCGTCTATAAAAACGATAACCGACTTGTCTAACATTGGCCGACATACTCTGTTAATCATATCCATAAATGCTGCGGGAGCATTTGTTAGGGTAAAACGACATCACGAGGAACTCATAGTGTCCATACCGCGTTTGAAACGCTTTCTTAGGGATGTCTGCCTCTTTCACCTTCAGCTGATGATAGCCCGATCTGAGGTCTATCCGCGAGAACCAACTAGCGCCTTGCAACTAATCAAACAAATCATCGATCTGTGGCAACGGATATCTAATCTCACGGTAAGATTGTTCAACTCTCTATAGTCAATACACATTCTCATACTCCCATCCTTCTTCTTAACAAACAATACCGGTGCGCCCCATGGGGAAACACTCGGCCTTACGAAACCTTTGTCGAGGAGTTCTTGTAGTTGGGACATTAGTTCTTTCATCTCAGACGGCGCCAAACGGTAAGGTGCTTTCGCAACAGGCTGTGCTCCTGGTATCAATTCTATCTGGAATTCTACTTCTCGTTCCGTTGGTAACCCCGGAAGGTCCTCAGGGAACACTTCTGGGTAGTCACACACTACAGGAACATCTTTCACTTCTTTTGTCTCGGCCGTAGCTTTGACAACATACGCCAGGTAGGCACTGCACCCTCGCCTTAACAAACCTTCGGATTTTATCATCGTAATGACATTAAGTCCTGAACTTTCTCTATCACCATAAACCGTTATTGTACCACCATCCGAAGACTTTAGTCTTATCAATCTACTCTTGCACACTATCTGAGCTTCAAATTCAGGTAGCCAATCCATCCCCAATACTACATCGAATCCTCCTAAGGTCATCACATACAGGGTATCAGGAAATTCGTGTCCTTCCAACTCTATCTTACAACTCCCTTTACCATTCTCAAAATTATAACCGAGGTCTCACAAGCGGTCTCTACCATAAAAGTTTCAGGCACACGACAACACTTCATTTTTGCTTTCTTACAAAATGGAGTAGCTGCAAAACTCCTAGTCGCACCTGAGTCAAACAATACTGAAGCAGAAATACCGTTTACTAAAAATGTACCTGTCACGACATCTGGAATCTGTTTGGCTTGTTCTTGTGTCAGCATGTAGGCTCTGGTCTTTGGCCTAAACTGCTCAGCATCTACCGCTTCCCCAAGCTTCAGTACGTTCTCTCGCCATGTGGCCTGTCTTGCCACACTGGAAAAATGTCGGTTTTGCATTACATTCATTGGCGTAGTGCCCCACTTTCCCACACTTGTAACACACATTCGACCCAAACTTACACTCTCCTCCATGAGCTTTCCCACATTTGTGGCGTATATCAGAACCAATTCCCCATTTGCACTCACCACCATGCATCTTCCCGCATGTCTTGCACGGCTTCTTCTCCCACACCTTCTTCATCTTCTTCTTTGAGTTCCACAACTGAGTACCGAGTCGTTTAGCTGGAGCAACCCACTTCTTCTCCTTCTTCTCTTCCACCACCACACCATCCACAACCAGGTCATCATAAACCATTTCTGCGAGTTCGACAGGAGAAACGAAAGTAGCGGGTTTACTAGCCCGAAAAAGGTGCGAACGTTTGGTGGTAGTCCCCTCAAATAGCACTTGACCCTCTTGGCCTCAGTGTTCACCATGTCAGGCACGAGTCTCGACATACGGTTAAACTCAATAGTGTACTCTCGGAGGGTCATCTTTCCTATCTTCAAATTCAGGAACTTCATCTCTACCCTCTCCACTTCAGCGTCTGCACAGAACTTCTTCAAGACCATTTCCTTAAAGTCTTCCCACTTCAAAGCCTCGATTTCTGCAGCAGTCTTTCTTTGCTCTACCGTTTTCCACCAAAACATAGCTTCTTCCTCGAATGACTGGGTAGCAAAACCCACTGCTTGGTTGGGGAGACATTCGCTAATTAGGATACCCTTGTCCATTGCGGTTATCCATTGGAGAGTAGCGATTGCATCCCCTGTACCAGAAAACTTTGGTGGGTCGCAACCTTTGAACAACCTGAAGCTGCACCCACCTCAGCCCCTGTTACCAGCATTGACCTTCGCAAACCGATCTTCACTTGATTCCTCCCTCACAGTCTCTTCATCTTTCTTACTACTTTCCCATGTCCTCTCAGTGGTTCCTGCACGGCTCTCGGTTGACTTTTCCTGTTGCTGATTCTGTACTGCAGCAGCCACTGCCTGGGTAATGGCAGCTTGGATAGCAGGGTCGAGCTGATACCCTTCATTTCTCACAGTTAGTCTTCTTCCCTCCTTAGACTCGGTAATCGGTCCCTCAGGGGGGTACTCGGGTAGCACGTGGTCTACCATGGCGTCTCGAACTTTCTCCTTGCCCAGCAGTCTTCTTAGTACCAGCCATTCATATTTTATAGGAAAACACAAACGTCGTGACCACAGGATATATTTAGTACGAGGATAGTAAGGCTAACAGGTAATAACAGCGGCCAGTTGTGATTAGCTGATCACGTTACTCTCCATGTCCTTTATACTTCCCTTTGTGAGTCCACTTGCGCTAGGTTCTGCTTATAACAATTAGACAATCGTACATTTCACATCGTCACATAACAAGCATTTCTATATCTAGTTATTTAGTTAGCTTTCTTACTCATTCTTTACTATACACAGGATCAACTTACACAGGGTGATCGCTTTCTAAGCTTGCTTGGGAGACACATGGCATTCTTGGACTGGCATCTTCTTTCTTTTCTTCCATAAGTCCCATTCTATGTTCGAATCTAAGCATGTAGGATGCTTATTTCTCTCAAACTTATGCTCTGATACCAACTTGTAAGGCCCCGATCCCGGAACCCTACTTTAGCATTGGATTTACTCATAAACATAGTTCTAAAATCAGAGTTCTTTAAAACTTTTCGCGGAATCATTAAAACTTCATGCATTACATTACACATCATCGGATATTGTCTTAACAAAAGTACACTTGTCTTAGAACATATCATATTAATTCATGACATTCCTTTCCAAGATGCCAGTCTTCCAGTACCTGCCACGTGCCATCCTCAAGTGTAACGCCCGTTAAATTTTGTAAGTTTCATTAAAGAAGAATCAAGCCTTGTAGATTTTGTATTTTTAACCGAGACTGAGTTGGCGTCCTTAAGGGACCTCCTAACTATGCCCGAAAGCCGTGTTATCTATCCTTTGGCTCAAGACATCACGTTTTACAAGTTAAAAGGGCCTAAGCGTAACATTATTATAACAAAACCCTAACTAGTTTCTTCCTCCCTTTGCTAGCTGATCGCAACCTTGCAGCCATCACCACCTCGATTTTCATGCAGCTCCGGCCATGTCCAGCCATCCCGAGTCTAATCCAAGGTCGGTTCTATTATAATATAACTCTTTTTAACCATTAAACCCTTTGATGAACACGTTAGAGTTGAGTTTTGATTTTATCAATTTCTGACAGATTCGTACTCATTTATTGCTCGATTTGTAACTCGATGAAAATATATAGTTTTAGATAGATTCTTGTTTCTATGATGTTCTAATTTGAGTCTAGTTTCCAGAAAGGTATAATACATGATTTTTGGACGAGATTTGAATACTTTTTATGATTTTATAAAATTGAGTATCAAAGCTGATGCGGGATGACGGATGCAGGTCTGTCTTCCCGACATCATAACCCTTTTTCGAAAAGTCTAAATTGGTTGGTTCCACTTCTGGAAGTTAATATTTTAAGTTTAGAACCAAGGAAAATTGGAATCGTATAATTTGGCTGGGTAATGATTTTTATAAAAATAAAATCATTTTGTTGCGCACCGAAATAACTTCACATACCTTT
This sequence comes from Bidens hawaiensis, assembly GCF_021521415.1. Lineage (NCBI taxonomy): Eukaryota > Viridiplantae > Streptophyta > Magnoliopsida > Asterales > Asteraceae > Bidens > Bidens hawaiensis. The sequence goes on from NW_027494935.1 coordinate 176,224, forward strand.
CTGTGTTGGAGGAATTTTTATGATTTTTGTGTCCTCTAGAAAAATATAATCAAAATATTTTTAAAAACATAAGACATTTATCAAAGTCTGGTTAAAATTTAATAATTTAATTCCATGGTTTTCCTATGTAATAAAATACATCTTTGCATGCTAAAATCTACATGTTATATTCGTTATTGATCAATAAGTTCGTTTTAGGCTTAACCGGTGGCTGCCCTTTCTCGCATCTTTCGGGGCTGTTATAATTGAAGTTCGTGCTCCGTCCTCTTCTTAGGTATGTCTAGTGTAATATAATTTAGTATCATGAGTTTTGACATTCGTTAGATTGGTCAACTGTTGATGAAGGGAAAACTAGGTTTCGATTGTCTAGTTTGTCAATTGTTGCGTCTAGCGCGTTGTTTGAGGGAATTAACAACCAATTCGGATGTTGTAGCCTCGGTATGATTTGTTGGCTGTGAAAAACTATATTTTTATGTTATTGGGGCTGAATTGGTTGTCGGTTACTCAAACGGGTCGGTACGGTGCAAATTCGCGTTTATTGGTAGTTTGTGCATCTTGCTTGCGAATTACTGACCCATCCAACTCATGTAGTGTCATGTTGACTTGTTGGCTGTGATTTTACTAAATTTGTTCCACACGGGGCTGAGTCGGTATCTAAGTGCATAAACAACCCGTTAACGCGCGTATTCGATAAAGTCACCAACTTTCGGGGGTAAATTGGGAACCCTTTGTCCCCGGGATTAACTAAGGGTGGTTTTGGTATATACATGGCCTCGGGGGCTGATGTAATTGAATGTGGTAATGTCAAGGCTTTAGGTCAATCAAATCATGTTAGAACATCTCGTAGGATAAATGAGTCGGTACGTTTAGTTAGTAACCTTTGTGTGCAATACGACAGGCTTGTAAACTGTGGATTAGCTTTGAAGTTATCAAACTCTTTGGTGTTTGTGTGGCTCATTTCAGGTGAGTTCATGATGCCCCTTTTTAACCTTTTTACGTTTTGGGCTAGCATACACACCTTATTATGATTTTAACTGATTTTGTTCCTTTAAACTATTGGGTTGGTATTGTATGATCTTGTTTGTGGTTGTGCCTTTAAGAAGACATGTGTAAATTATATTTTATGCATTAGGATATTTTAGACTCGTTATAGGGTCATATATCCCTTAACGTTATGCATATTACTTGGGCTCTAAGCCTCGAGGTTGCTATTAGGCATAGTATTGAATGCCTAGATTATCCATTATTTATGGATTCTATGTGGTGATATTGTTGGTTGGATGTTTGAATTAGATGTTTGTATGAGTGTATGTGAATGTGTATGTGATGGTAAACTGTGACCGGGTCAAATATATTACTCGGGGAGGACCCGGGGAGAGGAGGCTCGTGTTGCATGTTTATGACCCGGAGGGTCAAATATATTACTTAGGGAAGACCCGGGGTGAGGAGGCCCGCCGTTCTATAAACCGTGGTCGGATCAAATATATTACTTGGGGAAGACCCGGGGTGAGGAGGCCCGTATCACGTGTTTGGTATGTTAAACCGCGACTGAGTCAAATATATTACTTGGGGATGACCCGGGGTAAGGAGGCTCGTGTTGCGTGATTTTGTTTTATTAAACTGTGACTGAGTCAAATATATTACTTGGGGATGACCCAGGGTGAGGAGGCTCGTGTTGCATGATTTTAACGGTTTTTTTAAACCGCGACCGAGTCAAATATATTACTAGGGGATGACCGGGGTGAGGAGGCTCGTGTTGCGTGATTTTGTTTTATTAAACTGTGACCGTGGTCGGATCAAATATATTACTTGGGGAAGACCCGGGGTGAGGAGGCCCGTATCATGTGTTTGGTATGTTAAACCGCGACCGAGTCAAATATATTACTTGGGAATGACCCGGGGTAAGGAGGCTCGTGTTGCGTGATTTTGTTTTATTAAACTGTGACCGAGTCAAAAATATTACTTGGGGATGACCCGGGGTGAGGAGGCTCGTGTTGCATGATTTTAACGGTTTTGTTAAACCGCGACCGAGTCAAATATATTACTTGAGGATGACCGGGGTGAGGAGGCTCATTTTGCGTGATTTTGTTTTATTAAACTATGACTGAGTCAAATATATTACTTGGGGATGACCCGGGGTGAGGAGGCTCGTGTTGCATGATTTTAACGGTTTTGTTAAACCGCGGCTGGGTCAAATATATTACTTGGGGAAGACCCGGGGTGAGGAGGCCCGTGCTGCGTGAAAAGATGTTTAATGTTTTATTTACTTATGATTTGGTTAAGAAAAGCTATTTATGATTTTATGGACTCATGATTTTCCCCTACATTCCATACTCATGGAATTTAAATTTTTAATGAATGTCGTTTACAAAAACTTGAACTCACTCAGCTCAAGCTGACTTTGTGTGTATGTTAGATTGACTTTCAGGTTAAGAAGTGGATGCTACCGCTTGGACGTGCTGGATGCTACTCGGGAGGTTGAAGGCATTTCTGGTCGAGGATTTCAAATAAAACAGATATTTTATTTATATTTAATTTTTGGACACTTGTACCTATATTTGGGATTTTTAAATACTTACACTTTTTCCGCTGTTATTTACTCTAAACTTGTTTTAAATAAAACGAATCGTTTGGTTTTAAATTTTTGTGAATTTGTGGACGTGATTACCAACTGTAGGATTCCCGGGATTCGGGGTCTTACATCAAGCCAGCTCCTTCAATCTATTTACCTACGTGCATACTAAAAGTCAGCTAAAGCTGAGTGAGTTCTAGTTAAGCAGGTAACATACATCTCATTCTCATTCTTACACATTTATATATATATATATATATATATATATATATATATATATATATATCCGAAGACACATATTACATTCGCTCTTACGTTCTTACTTCCATACATTCTTACTTCTTACTTTAGTTATTTCATACGTACATATCGTTCTACGTTTTAAAGAGTCTTCGCCCTATAACCTTCGCAGATATTATTAGGGTCTGCAACCCTTTCATTCTTCGCATATATTATTAGGGTATGCAACCCTTTCATTCATTCTTATATATTATTAGGGTATGCAACCCCTTCATTCTTCGCATATATTATTAGGGTATGTGTAAGACCCCGAATCCCGGGAATCCTACAGTTGGTAATCACATCCACAAATTCACAAAAATTTAAAACCAAACGATTCTTTGTATTTAAAACAAGTTCAGAGTAAATAACAGCGGAAAAGTTTAAGTATTAAAAATCCCAAAACACGGGTACAGGTGTCCAAAATCAATTGTAAATAAAATATTCGTTTTATTTGAAATCTCCATCTCATTAAAATCGTTTCAGAGTAGTAAACAGCGTAATATATAACATCAAAATTCCTAAAACCCGGGAAGGTGACCAAAATCAAAATTTAACTACATATGGTAATAATTTAAAAGAAACAGTTTGCGTTATTAATTCTTCGACTAGATGTGCCTTCAACCGTCCGAGTAGTCTCTAGCACGTCCAACGGAAATCTCTAATCCTCAACCTGAAAGTCAATCTAACATACACACAGTCAGCTTGAGCTGAGTGAGTTCAAGTTTTCATAAACGACATTCATTAAAATTTAAATTCTATAAGTATGAAATGTAGTGGAAAATCATGAGACCATAAAATCATAAATAGCCTTTCTTAACCAAATCATAAGTGAATAAAACATTAAACATCTTTTCACACAGCACGGGCCTCCTCACCCCGGATCTTCCCTGAGTAATATATTTGACCCGGCCGCGGTTTAACAAAACCGTTTAAATCATGCAACACGAGCCTCCTCACCCCGGGTCATCCCCAAGTAATATATTTGACTTGGTCACAGGTTAATAAAACAAAATCACGCAACACAAGCCTCCTCACCCCGGGTCATCCCCAAGTAATATATTTGACTCGGTCGCGGTTTAACATTCAAACACGTGATACGGGCCTCCTCACCTTGGGTCTTCCCCAAGTAATATATTTGACCCGACCACGGTTCATAAATCCAAGCACGTGATATGGGCCTCCTCACGCCGGGTCTTCCCCAAGTAATATATTTGACCCGATCACGGCTCAACATCAGGGTCGAGCAAACGTACAACCCAAACACGCAACATTCGTCGCATGCAACACAAGGTAGGCATACGCAACATTCAGTAATCGAGACGACTACAAACATTCAGGGTCGAGCAAACGTACAACCCAAACACGTAACATTCGGCGCATGCAACACAAGGTAGGCATACGCAACATTCAGTAGTCGAGACGACTACAAACATTCAGGGTCGAGCAAACGTACAACCCAAACACATAACATTCGGCGCATGCAACACAAGGTAGGCATACGCAACATTCAGTAGTCGAAACGACTACAACATCTCCAAATATAGGCCAAGCAATAATGTATATACATATATATATATATTTAATATCCCAAGGCCTACCTTATGCTAGCAAGCCTATATAAATTCGTTTAAAAACATTTCAAGAGTTTAAATATCAAAACGGGATTATAAAACATTCCAAGAGTATAAATATAAAAACGAGATTATAAAACATTCCAAGAGTTTAAATATAAAAACTGGATTATAAAACATTCCAAGAGTTTAAATATAAAAACGAGATTATAAAATATTCCAAGAGTTTAAATAAAAAACTGGATTATAAAACATTCCAAGAGTTTAAATATAAAACGAGATTATAAAGCATTCCAAGAGTTTAAATATAAAAACTAGATTATAAAACATTTCAAGAGTTTAAATATAAAAACTAGATTTTAAAACATTCCAAAAGTTTAAATATAAAAAATGGATTATAAAACATTCCAAGAGTTTAAATATAATAACTGGATTTTAAAACATTCCAAGAGTTTAAATATAAAAACGAGATTATAAAACATTCCAAGAGTTTAAATATAAAAAACTAGATTATAAAACATTCCAAGAGTTTAAATATAAAAACGAGATTTTAAAACATTCCAAGAGTTTAAATATAAAAACTGGATTATAAAACATTCCAAGAGTTTAAAATATAATACGGGATACGAACAGTTAGGCCATCATCAACACTAAGTATTCGTACTTAGACATCTATATACATCCATATATTTATATCCCTATAAATACCGTCCAAATAATAACATCAGGGTCGAGCACACGTACAACCCAAACACGTAACATCTCATCCAAGTAATAACATCAGGGTCGAGCACACGTACAACCCAAACACGTAACATCTCATCCAAGTAATAACATCAGGGTCGAGCACACGTAATACCCAACACGTAACATCAATGCGTGCAAACACAAATAGGTCTACTTATATTCAATTACTGCCAAGTCTACTAACATCCTCGAGTCTAGACCATCAATAATGTATGTAACCTTAAGGACACAAGACCATGAACGAGTCTAAAATATCCTAAGGCATATAAAATAATTCAAATATAGCTTTCAAAATGCACCATCACGAGTGAGATCATGTAAAACTATTCAATTCACTGTAACGAGTAAAATCATTTAAAATTGTATTTCGGTGTGTATGCTAGCCCAAAACGTAAAAGAGTAAAAAGGGCATCATGAACTCACCTGGAATCGATCGAACACCTGTAACGAGCTAGGAAATCCCTAAGTGCACACTCACAAGTAAGGGCCTGTAAATTATACACAACGCGTTACTAATCTAGACCGCAAGGACACACTTGCCTAATGGGCCGCCCAAGCCCAACACTTTGGCCCAAGGCCCAACAACTTGGCCCAAGGCCCAACACTTTGGCCCAAGGCCCAACCACTTGGCCCGAGGCCCAACCACTTGGCCCATGGCCCAACCACTTGGCGCATGGCCCAACACTTGGCCCGAGGCCCAACCACTTGGCCCGAGGCCCAACACTTGGCCCAAGGCCCAACACTTGGCCCGAGGCCCCTAAAACCTTTCAACTAACCAAAACCACCGATTAAGCCTAAAACGAACTTGTTGATTAATAACGAGTAAAACATGCAGATTTTAGCATGCGAAGATGCATTTAATTACATAGGATAACCTTTGAATTGAATTATTAAATTTTTACCAGACTTTAATAAATGTCTTAGGTTTATAAAAATATTTTTATTATATTTTTCTATTAGACCCAAAAATCATAAAAATTCTTCCAATACAGAAAGGTATGTGCAGCTATTTCAGCGCGCAACAAAATGGTTTTATTTTTATAAAATTTATTACCGAACCAAATTAAACGATTCCAATTGGGTTTGGTTCCTAACTCAAAACACTAACTCCCAGAAGTAGAATCAACCAATTTGGACTTGTCAAAAAAAGGTTATGACGTCGGGAAGACAGACCAGAATCCGTCATCCCGCATCAGCTTTGACACTCGATTTTATAAATTCATAAAAACTATTCAAATCTCGTCCAAAAATTACGTATTATACCTTTCTGGAAACTAGACTCAAAGTAGAACATCATGGAATCAAGAATCGATCAAAAACAGTGGATTAACATTGCGTTACAGACCCTACAATAAACGTATACGAATCTGTCAGCAAGCTGTTATCATCAAAACTCAATCTTAAAGACCAATAAGCGCGTTAATATGATCAATTAAGGTGTAAAAGACATGGGGAATCATAAAACCGACCTTGAATTGAAGTTTTCACGGCTGAAACTTGGCCGGGCAGAAGAAAAACGAGCAGGGGGGGGGGTCCAGGTCCGACGGCTGCAAATTGGTTTAGGGTTTGAGTTTTCTTTTGTTTTATGATATAAAATAGTTACATCCAAGTCCCTCCAAATTGAAGTATGTAGCAACTTGGGTGGAAAGTTAAGTGAGAACGTTTACGAGGTTTGCAAGGAGCTCCCGAGAGAATGCCGGGTCAAGCCCAAAAAGTGTACATAACACTACAAGATTAAACCTTTTGTCGGAAATTAACGGGCGTTACAGTATGCAACCCCTTCATTTTTCGCATATATTATTAGGGTATGCAACCCTTTATATATTAAACTATACATATCATACATACCATCCCTACATTATACACCTAATACTTACCATGCTTTCATTAGTTGTATCTATTCTCGTATACCTCTTCACACATAAGTTTAACTCTTTCTATACTAATTAGGAATATTTATAAACATTCATGCAGCATACAAGGTAACTGTATTAACTAATCACATTGAGTATGCACACAGCCCCAAAACATAACGCAGAAATGGGGCTAGAAACTCACCTCGGTCCTGTTTCTCTCTGAGTTAAGTGTAATACCCTTCCTTAGCTGCGCACGGCTAAATGTATAACCAGGCACGAGTATCAATTACCTATCACATCTACTTCTTACATCTAGGTGAATGAGACCCTCAACTAACAGGGGTCTGGGGGCAGCGCGCCTGGCAGCGGGGTCTAGGGGCGGCAGCCGCTAGCAGGGTCCAAGGGGCAGAGCCCCTAGCTGGGGTTGACAGTCCTTTAATAAAATCACATCAGAAAATTAATCGGGTCACATTTTAATAACAACTTAAACAATTTCGCATAGGAGGAATTTCGCATAGAATTTCTCTTCATAACCTGTTTCGCTTCTCAAGGCTGAGCGAAGCGAAATACCTGTTTCGCTTCTCATGGCTGAGCGAAGCAAAATACCTGTTTCGCTTCTCAAGGCTGAGCGAAGCAAAATACCTGTTTCGCTTCTCATGGCTAAGCAAAGCGAAATACCTATTTCACTTCTCAAGGCTGAGCGAAGCGAAATACCTGTTTCGCTTCTCATGGCTGAGTGAAGCGAAATGCCTTCCTTTCTTTGTTTTTACCATTATAAAGCCATTTTACTTCGTGGCTCTTCCTCATGACCTGATTTTTACTCTTTCTCAACTTTCGACACATTCTAACCCCATGCACTTGATCCTGAACCCATATCTCTCATAGTCCAAACGCCACATTTTTACCATAAAGTGTACCCAAGAGGTTATAACTTACCAAGTTTATATTTTTATTCTTACATTTCACAACCCGATCTACCATTATATCTGTTTGCATGCCGATTCTAACCATAAAACTTAACCATTTAAACCGAAACCTACCTTTTGCTTCGGGTTCGAGTTCAGATCCGGACAATACGAGGATCTGGACGTGTTCTAGTTGATTGAAGACACTTGATCACCAAGATCTTCCTTACTTTAGCTCGGATTTGGATTCGGGTCTTGAGAGAGCATGTGTGTGTTCTAGGGAGTGTGTGTGTGTGTGTGTGTTTTGGGAAGAAATGGTGGATGTGGGGAATGGCCTTATATAGAGGGCTATGGACCCCACCACCCACTTCCTTCACCAATCCCAATCCTTATCCAATATAAACACGCACACAATTAAACGAGCAACATACACGAAACAATAGTTTTCTTTTATTTAGTTATCTCGTAATACAGATGTTACACTTTTTATTTTGCCATAATATTAAAAAAGACTTTTGTGACGCAATTTTTGTGCCTTTAAAAAGCAATCCAAGTTACATATCCATAACTAGCTTTAGTGACACTTCCTTTGTGCCACAATATAAAAAAACCTTTTGTGACATAAATTTTATGTCAATAAAGTTGTTTTTATATTTTTAGTGCCACTTAACTTCGCCACATAAATCACAAGATCTACGATATAATATCTGAAATAAATGTTCGATAAAATTGTAACCATAGAAATCTTAATATTACAACTTCAATAATAAGTTCAATCCAAAACATAATGCAAATGTTGGGAAAAAACAAACTATGTAATAAGTAGCATATTCTAAATTCCAAATGTTTACACGATGAGTCTAAACGTTCTTTTGGGTGAGAATTACCCTTTGATCAAACTTAGCTCTAAAGGTTCTCTTGATATCTATCCTGCCATCATCAACAATTTAAACACGCATTAGTATTGATTAAAAAAAAATCAAAAAGCTGTTTTTTACGAAAGTCATTGTTCTTGATTCAAAAGAAAAACATGTATAAGAAAATGGCCCAAACTCCGAAAAATTAGAGAAAAAACCAACATATTACCTTAACTAGAAAGTCCACAAAATTTAAAGATCAATTGTTCAAACGTCTTTCTTGCCCTGCAAAATGAAAATTTTAGGCTGATCAATTTCATACCAAGCTTACAACACAAGCACATCCATTTAATATGGAAAATAATTAAAATATAACAAGTTAAAACTATTTAATATGAAATACTAGAGAAAGGGAAACTAAACTACCTGAAGCCTTCATCGTACAAACCTACTGTAGATATGTTGTCTACATGAAAATGAGTTAAAAGCAATTCCCTATAATATTTGAAGTAATGTTGGATGTTTGGTCGTTTGTTATTTTACCACCTTAAATAAAACATTACTAATATTTAAACTAGAACTTTAGCAAACTAAAAGTATAATGCAGGAGTTTGCCCATGATTTTTAACTCACAAACCTAATAAGTGAAGAGTTTCATCAAAATCTCATGAGAATGTCATAATGATAATAAGGTATGCGGCACTAGAAATGTTAATTCAACTTGGTTATTTTACAAACCTCAATCATGCGGGTATCATCAATTGTTCAAACGTCTTTCTTGCCCTACAAAATGAAAATTTTAGGCTGATCAATTTCATACCAAGCTTACAACACAAGCACATCCATTTAATATGGAAAATAATTAAAATATAACAAGTTAAAACTATTTAATATGAAATACTAGAGAAAGGGAAACTAAACTGAAGCCTTCATCATACAAACCTACTGTAGATATGTTGTCTTACATGAAAATGAGTTAAAAGCAATTCCCTATAATATTTGAAGTAATGTTGGATGTTTGTCGTTTGTTATTTTACCACCTTAAATAAAACATTACTAATATTTAAACTAGAACTTTAGCAAACTAAAAGTATAATGCAAGAGTTTGCCCATGATTTTTAACTCACAAACCTAATAAGTGAAGAGTTTCATCAAAATCACATGAGAATGTCATAAGGTATGCTGCACTAGAAATGTTAATTCAACTTGGTTATTTTACAAACCTCAATCATGCGGGTATCACCAAACTTCAAAAAACAAAATAGATTTTTACCTTAAAAAATCCTCTTTTGCTACTTGTTCCCTTGGCAGGCATGCTTTCAGTGGTCTTTTTTCCTGTGCGATTGCGTCATGTTCTTTATTGTATCCAAGATTGCAATTGCACTTATAAGATAAACAACAAACTGCATGCGTTGCAACAAGAATAAACCAACACATCACACTAGTAAAACATTAACCAACTGTGAGATAGAAAAAGTAGAATATAGAAATCAAACATGAAAAATGGCAATACAGTATGTGGGGTCGTATAAAGAATAAAATCGGCCTGTCCATGATAAGACATAGCCAGAAGTTGTACCTAATCCGAGAGCAATAGCACCGACGCTTGTGATAATCACATACTTCCCCAAAACCTTGGTTAGCATTTGAAAGTAATAATCAGCGGTTTTGACTGTCGAAACATGACACAAATATCATTTTACTTATAAGTTGATGCAATTATTTTTTATTTAGATAAAAATAGGATATGCAACCTTTTAATAAGTGTCTCATCTACCACCCCTTCTGACTTGCCTTTAATATCATGTCTTATATTTTGTGTAGCCTATTCCAACTTGTAAGATATTCTTCTCCCATCAAAAACAAATTAACCATAAACCAAATCAACAAATTCGTCCATCCTCTGGTACATAAGTTTAAGCATTTAGTAATTTTGTAGTAGATGTAGAAAACAAAGTTTAAGTGTCTATGCCCTAGTAAATATTTCTAAAATAATAGAATCAAGAAAGAACAGGAATAATGATTTTGTAAGCCTTCGTTTTGCCAACAACAGTATCATATCCTAATCTGACGTACACTTGCATTCTTGTTCTTGATATAAAAGATAACCTACATTGTCGGTCTTCAAGATTCACCCCAAAAGAACTCCCAACTACTATTTATAGAACATAATCAAGAAGCCAATCACCAGGTTAACCAAACTTTTAATAAAATGGAAAGGGTAACAAATCAAAGTTCAAGAACCCAATTATCATATTTAGTAATTTCATAAATCAATCTAAAAGAATTAAACCTAGTTACGTTTGTCAAGTAATTAAAAAGACACATTACAATTTAGCAGACTATATCACGTAAAAACTGATGCATTCAAGCATTAACCAAAATAAATAATTGATTAAACCAAGAAGGCAATGACACTTAATTTAAAACGCATACTTAAAACCCACATCAATCAACAAACACATCTTCAAAATATCGAAGTCTGCCACAAATTCATTTAGGGATAAAAAGTCAAGGAGGTTCGATTGATACGTGGTAACACGAATCAAACAGCACGAATTAAGAAATTCAGTAGGAGCACAAGGCCGGCAGCTTCGATTGATTGTCCGTTGTGGTTTGTACCGTATTCCTGTATGAAGCAATCAATAAAAAAAACCTAATTAGAAGATGTGTAACCGCTGAACTTGTGTTCGAAGAGTTTGAATGATTAACACAAGTTTAATGCTTTTGTTAGTTTTTTATTATTTATTTATATATTTATAAAAAAAACCCTCTAAAAATAATAATAATAATAATTATAAATTAATAAAAAATCATAACTCAAAAATTTAATAAAAAAACGAAAAATGTAACAACACAAAAATGTTTACACCGTCTTCCACGTTCACAAACAAAAAAAAAATACACAATGTTAATATAAAAAGATAATTTGTCTTTTTTACTTTTCATTGTATCTTTTGTTTATATTCGTCATTGATTTCGTTTTTTTCCTTATATTGTGTCTTTTTTTCTTAATATTGCGTTATATTGCTCAACATTGTGTTATCTTTGTTTGGCTTTGTGCTACATTTTGTGACTTATTGTGTCTTTTTTTTATTTATCATTGTGTTGTATTCTCATTTTCAGCAAAGTGTCTTTTTTCTCGGCATTGCGTCTTTTCGACTTTTTTTTTAACGGGAATGACGGAGAAACATTTGTGGTTTTTAATTTTTTTTCGTTTTTTATTTATATTTTAGCTATGATTTTTTTTTTCAATTTTTGATGGGTTTTTTGTGTTGCCACAAATCCTTCCCACCATTCTCATTTTTGTCTCCTTTTACATTTTAACTTTACCCCATATTTCAAATATTGTTATTAAAATTATTAGTGTTATTTATTTATTATTATTATTATTATAATTATTTTTATTCCCTCACGTTTTCATGTTGTATAATAAATTCACAGACTAATTATATTTAATCCTTTTTATATTCATTATCTTTTGTTAATATAAAAAAGTTCGGTCAATATTAGTCGTTGATAATAAATTTGGATCTGCCGTGGGTGCCTGATGCCTGTTAGTGTTACTGTTGGTTAGTGATCATCAATTAATACTAATACTGATTAAGGGTGCCAAATGATAGTTGATGATGGGTAAATGATTAGCACCAATATTGGCTAATTATGATTACATAGGGGTGGTTAAAGAAAAATATAAACATTAGTGTTATTTGCGCAAATTATTGTTAATTTGATTGCCATTAATGTTAATACTGATGCTAACATAGGGCCGCTAAAGAAAGGTATAAACATTTGTGTTATTTGTGCAGACTATTGTTAGTTTTGTGGCCATTAATGTTAAAACATTTGGGCTAACATAGGGTCATTGACGGTTAGCTAGGAGCCTTGATGGTCGATTATGATTTTTGATTGTCAATTATGGTCATTAATAGTTAGTTAAAGTCATACGATGGTCAAACATAGTCCAAGAAACAAATTGATCAATCATAGCGATAGGGCTGAGCACAGTTCGGTTCTGTTCAGTTATTAGGCGAAACCCAAACCAAAACGGAAGTAATCGGTTATTTGAATATGCAAACCGTTCGTTTTCGGTTTTTCGGTTTTCTGTTAATTTTGGTTTTGGTTCGGTTATTTTCGAATTTTTTCATTTTTGTCTTGACATTGCAAAATAATAATAAATAATAAAAAATGAGAATGCATATTTTAAGCTTATATAAGAAACTAAATAGGCACGTATATATTGAACGTGCTAGAGTAGCACATTCCACATATATATTGAATTTAAAAAACAAAAATAGGCACGTGTTACGTAAAACTATACGAATACAAAGTTGCTGAATAGAGTTTAAAAATTAAAAAGCATTAAAAGTTTAGTCCCGATCTTCATTCATTATCTTATATATTTATCTTAAAAGTTTAGTCCATTCCTCATCATCTTGATAATCTTTATCATCATCAATTGGTTCGGTTCGGTTTTTTCGGCTTTTTAAAAATGGATAACCGAATCCAAAACGAAATTTTTTTTAATAAGTGTCTCATCTACCACCCCTTCTGACTTGCCTTTAATATCATGTCTTGTATTTTGTGGAATTTGTGCTGCCTATTCCAACTTGTAAGAGATTCTTCTCCCAACAGAAACAAATTAACCATAAACCAAATCAACAAATTCGTCCATAAACCAAATCAACAAATTCGTCCATCCTCTGGTACATAAGTTTAAGCATTTAGTAATTCTGTAGTAGATGTAGAAAACAAAGTTTAAGTGTCTATGCCCTAGTAAATATTTCTAAAATTATAGAATCAAGAAAGAACAGGTACAATGATTTTGTAAGCCTTCGTTTTACCAACAACATTGTCATATCCTAATCTGACGTACCCTTGCATTCTTGTTCTTGATATAAAAAATAACCTACAATGTCGGTCTTCAAGATTCACCCCAAAAGAACCCCAACTACTATTTATAGAACATAATCAAGAACCCAATCACCAGGTAAACCAAACTTTTAATAAAATGCAAAGGGTAACAAATCAAAGTTCAAGAACCCAATTATCAGATTTAGTAATTTCATAAATCAAGCTAAAAGATTTAAACCTAGTTACGTTTGTCAAGTAATTAAAAAAACACATTACAATTTAGCAGACTATATCACATAAAAACTGATGCATTCAAGCATTAACCAAAATAAATAATTGATTAAACCAAGAAGGCAGTGACACTTAATTTAAAACGAATACTTAAAACCCACAACAACCAACAAACACTTCTTCAAAATATCGAAGTCTGCCACAAATTCATTTGGGGATAAACAGTCAAGGAGGTTCGATTGATACATGGTTACGCGAATCAAACATAACGAATTAAGAAATTCAGTAGGAGCAGAAGGCCGGCGGCTTCTATTGATTGTCCGTTGTGGTTTGTACCGTATTCCTCTATGAAGCAATCAATAAAAAAACCTAATTAGAAGACGTGTAACCGCTGAACTTGTGTTCGAAGAGTTTGAATGATTAACACAAGTTTAATGCTTTTGTTAGTTTATTATTATTTATTTATAGGTTTATAAAAAGACCTCTTTGAAAATAATAATAATAAATTAATAAAAAATCATAACACAAAATTTAATAAAAAAACAAAAAATGTAACAACACAAAAATGTTTACGCCGTCTTCCTCGTTCACTCACAAAAAAAAATACACAATGTTGAGAAAAAAAGATAATTTGTCTTTTTTACTTTTCATTGTATCTTTTGTTTATATTCGTCATTGATTTTGTTTTTTTTGCTTATATTGTGTCTTTTTTTCTTGATATTGCGTTATATTGCTCAACATTGTGTTATCTTTGTTCGGCTTTGTGCTACATTTTGCGACATATTGTGTCTTTTTTTTATTTATCATTGTGTTGTATTCTCATTTTCAGCAAAGTGTCTTTTTTCTCGGCATTGTGTCTTTTCGACTTTTTTCTAACGGGAATGACGGGGAAACATTTTTGGTTTTTAATTTTTTTCGTTTTTAATTTATATTTGAGCTATGATTTTTTTTTTATTTTTTTCAATTTTTGTAGGGTTTTTTGTGTTGCCACAAATACTTCTCACCATTCTTATTTTTGTCTCCCTTTACATTTTAACTTTACCCCATATTTCAAATATTGTTATTAAAATGATTAGTGTTATTTATTTATTTATTATTATTATTATTATTATTATTATTATTATTATTATTATTCCCTCACGTTTTCATGTTGTATAATAAATTCATAGACTAATTATATTTAATCCTTTTTATATTCATTATTTTTTGTTAATATAAAAAAGTTCAGTCAATATTAGTCTTTGATGATAAATTTGGATGTGCCATGGGTGACTGATGCCTGTTAGTGTTACTGTTGGTTAGTGATCATCAATTAATACTGATACTGATTAAGTGTGCCAAATGATAGTTGATGATGGGTAATTGATTAGCACCAATATTGGCTAATTATGATTACATAGGGGTAGTTAAAGAAAAATATAAACATTAGCGTTATTTGCGCAAATTATTGTTAGTTTGATTGCCATTAATATTAAAACTGATACTAACATAGGCCGCTAAAGAAAGGTATAAACATTTGTGTTATTTGTGCAGACTATTGTTAGTTTTGTGGCAATTAATGTTAAAACATCGGGGCTAACATACGGTCATTGACAGTTAGCTAGGAGCCTTGATGGTCGATTATGATTTTTGATTGTCAATTATGGTCACTAATAATTAGTTTAAGTCATACGATGGTCAAACATAGTCCAAGAAACAAATTGATCAATCATAGCGATAGGGCTGAGCACGGTTCGGTTCGGTTCGGTTCGGTTATTAGGCGAAACCCAAACCTAAACGGAAGTAATCAGTTATATGAATATGCAATCCGTTCATTTTCGGTTTTTCGATTTTCTGTTAATTTTAGTTTTGGTTCGGTTATTTTCTGATTTTTTTCAATTATGTGTTGACATTGCGGAATAATAATAATAATAATAATAGTAATAATAATAATAATAATAATAATAATAATAATAATAAAAATGAGATTGCATATTTTAAATTTATATAAGAACGTGCTAGAGTAGCACAGTCCACATATATATTGAATTCAAAAAACAAAAATAGGCACGTGTTACGTAAAACTATATGAATACAAAGTTGCTAAATAGAGTTTAAAAACTAAAAAGCATTAAAAGTTTAGTCCCGATCTTCATTCATTATCTTATTTATTTATCTTAAAAGTTTAGTCCATTCCTCATTATCTTGATAATCTTTATCATCATCAATCGTTTCGGTTCGGTTTTTTAAAAATGGATAACCGAATCGAAACCAAAATTTCGGTTTTTCAAAAAAAATAAATAAAAAATAAAAAATTTACCGTCGGTTAATGCTTCGGTTCGGTTTTTTCGGTGCAGTTCTTTCGGTTAATTCGGTTTCGATTCAATTAATTCGGTTTTGTGCTCACCCGTACATAACGATCATTTCCAATATAGCGATTCATACTAAAGTTGGGTGTATATGACCGATTCAAACTACAAGTCGACCATTACAGATTATAGTAATGTTGGATTTTAACAAGATTATCAAAGTGATAAAACCTTACTTTTACCAAAAACTCAGCGGATAAATGTTTTAAATCTTGTTAGTTTATAGTGTATAAAGCCAAATTTATACATGCAAAACCCAAGCCCAGATCCAAATACGAAACACATGCTATCAAACATATGCATGAAACTATAAGTTCATGCATGTCAAAACTACCTTTCAAACCAAAGGAAATGTGAAAGAGATGATGAATGGTAGGCTAGAACTTCAAAGAGGAGTTCCTCAAGCTTCTATACCCCAAGCTCTTGTCAAACACCCTTGGTTTAGCTAGGATTTTGTTCAAAATCTTCTTCCTTCCCTTGGCTCCTATTTTGGCCGAAAATGTAGAGAGAAAAAAGAGGAGAAAGATTTTTGTGATACTTGTGAAAATTATGTCATGTGAAAGGGAGAGTCTTGTGGTCTTTCAAAGCACCACCCAAAGGTCCAATGAGAGTTCTTGCATGTTGCCACTATCTTTTGAAACAATAATAAACTAACCCTTCCTTTCTTTTATTATTATTATTATTTTCAAACCTTCCATATATAACTTATATATATGTATATATTTTGTGTTATAAAAATAGTTACATTGTGTGATAAAGATAACACAATATGGGAAACATGCTAGGTAACATTATTCACATATTGTTACTTGACCATCTTAAATAACACTATGGAATGCTCTCTTCCAAAGTATAAATCATCCATATGATTTATTCATTTCACAAGTATATTGTATTTAGAAACCCTTTCCAAATAACACAAGTGTCAATATTTATTTTCTATGATCACATCATAAATAAACAAATATAATTGGTGTTTGTCTAGCTTGTTATTGGGTATGACCCGACTTGGATCATAACGTACTAGCCACATCAATAATGATATGTGTCTTGGGCAGACCGAGTCCAACAATCTCCCACTTGCACAAGATACATAGAAGATTGATGCAAGTAGCAAATACCGCCTAACTACGGTTTACTACCCCTAATACGCATGACGAAGTGCCATTCAATAACATCATCCCCTTCAAGTCCCTTACTTGAAATGATTTAGGTGAATCTATCATTTATCCTTTTGCCACGGATGTCATGTCAAATCCAGAGACACAGAGTGATCATTCTCTGTTGATTTAACTTAGCAGGCCTTAGACATCTTACTCTCAACGAATAAGAGGGACAAATCCCCTCTTGACTACATACGTCTCTCACAATCACCTTGTACTATACCTGATCTTAGACTTATGTACTGTCATGTTTCAGAGCAGCGAAGAACTAAGTCAAAGTATAATAGTTGGTGAATATCAAGACCCAATATGTATCTCAGGTCGGAGGATACTATGATATTCGCCTTTTACTCAAATTTACTTATGATCAATCAGAAAGATTCCATATAGTAACATTTGAGAGCGGGTCAGTCCAATATTTATATCCCATAAATATCTATAAACCTTGGCAGCAACCTTTTGCTCTATATTCATACCTTATGAATATCTACCCATCCAAGTTCATAATAGTCTTACCTTCATACTTGTTCCCACAATTATGAGCGACTACGGACATTTAGAATAATTAACTTATTCATGGATTTAAACATACTAAAATGGAACGTAACTCAAAATGTCATAATGATAAACCATAATCATATGAATGAGTGAAAATAACAATTGTTCCGATATCCAAATACAAAATTAGATCATATCCAATCACTAGAATATCGAAGTCCTAAGGCACAAGTGTGACCTTCATGCTTTGGCCTTTCAAGTAGCTTCGTGAGTGGATCCGCAATGTTTTGATCGGTGTGAACTTTGCGAATACATATCTTTCCGTTCTCAACTTCATCCCTTATGTAGTTGAACCTCCGCTCAATGTGCCTCGTCTTTTGATGAGCACGAGGTTCCTTGATTTGAGCAATCGCACCCTCGTTGTCACAAAAAATTTCTAGAGGGTCCTAAATGGTACGGACCACCCCTAGGTCGGCAATGAATTTCTTAATCCACGCAGCTTCTTGAGCTGCCAATGAGGCGGCGATGTATTCCGATTTTGTGGTGGACAATGCTACCACATCTTGTTTCGAGCTCTTCAAAGAGACTGCCCCACCATTCATAACGAAAACATATCCCGATTGTGATCGAGAATCATCTCGATCGATTTGAAAACTCGCATCCGTGTAGCCCTTTACAATGAGTTCCTCCTCACCAGAACCGTATATTAAAAACATGTCCTTAGTCCTTCTAAGGTATTTCAATATACTCTTAACCGCCATCCAATGGCTACTTCCCGGATTATGTTGGAATCTACTTGTCATGCTTAAAGCGCATGACACATCCGGTTTAGTGCATACCATTGCATACATGATGGATCCAATAGCCGATGCGTATGGGATCCCATTCATTTTATCTTGCTCTTCCTTTGAACTTGGACATTGAGACGTACTCAATATCGTTCCTCTTTGAATAGGTACCAAACCTCTCTTAGAGTTCTCCATCTTGAACCTTTTCAAGATTTTGTCAATGTATGCACTTTGGTTTAAACCTATCAACCGCCTTGATCTATCCCTATAGATCTTTATTCCCAAAATATAAGCGGCTTCACCAAGATCTTTGATGGAAAAACAACTTCCAAGCCATGCTTTTACACCTTCCATGGTTGGAATGTCATTCCCAAATAGTAGTATGTCATCAACATATAATACTAAGAAGGTAATGATGCTCCCACTAGCTTTCTTATACACACAAGCTTCATCACCATTGTTGATGAATCCAAATTTCTTAACTTCTTCATCAAAACGGTGATTCCAACTTCTAGATGCTTGTTTCAATCCATAGATTGATTTCTTTAACTTGCATACCATGTTAGGATGTTGTGGATCGACAAAACCTTCGGGTTGAACCATATAGACATCTTCCTCAAGATGCCCATTTAGAAAAGCGGTTTTGACATCCATTGCCATATGTCATAGTCATAACGTGCGGCTATGGCAAACAATATCCTAATAGACTTTAACATTGCTACGAGAGAAAAAGTTTCATCATAGTCAACCCCTTGAGTTTGAGTGAAACCTTTTGCTACAAGTCTTGCTTTATAAGTATCCAAGTTTCCATGCATATCGGTTTTTTTCTTGAAAACCCACTTACTTCCAACCGGTTTGGAATTAGGTAGTACAACCAAATCCCATACTTGGTTGTCATGCATGGATTGCATCTCAACGTTCATGGCTACAAGCCATTTGTCACAATCGGATTGTGACATTGCATCACGGTATGTGGTAGGTTCATCCGAATCTACCACATAGCATCCATTCATGAAAAATCCGTATCTTTCGGGTGGATGATTAATTCTACCGGATTTGCGAATGTTTTGTGTGTTTTGATCAACCATTTGATCATTCTCAACATCCTCTTGTTGATTGCTACTACCAACCAAACGTGTATAGGCTTGTGCTTCTCGATCCTCATCGAGTTCCACCATTCTACTAGTACCTTCCATAAGGAACTTAGTTTCCAAGAACTCGGCCTTTCGAGCAACGAAAACTTTTTGCTCGGTTGGGTTGTAGAAATAATATCTCATAGAATCTTTGGGTTATCCACAAAGATACACTTAGTGGATCGACTTTCAAGTTTGTTTTGGGTGTTGTTCTTGACATAAGCCTCACAACCCCATACCTTTAAATATGATAATAATGGAGCCCTTCCATTCCATATTTCAAAAGGTGTCTTGTCCACTTTCTTGGTTTGGGCCATATTTAGAATACGGGCCGAGGAGAGCAAAGCGAAACCCCAAAATGATAGAGGAAATGTGCTTCTAGCCATCATAGATCGAACCATATCTAATAGAGTTCGATTTCTCCTCTCGGACACACCATTGTGTTGTGGTGTTCCGGGTGGAGTAAGTTGTGAGATGATCCCACAACTTCTAAGATGATCTTGGAAAGCATCACTTAGGTATTCACCTCCTCTATCCGAATGAAGTACTTTGATGGTTTTATCGAGTTGATTTTGTACTTCATTTTGGAAGATTTTGAACATTTCAAAAGCTTCATCTTTGTGTCTTAACAAGTACACATACCCATAACGACAATAGTCGTCAATAAAGGTAATGAAGTATCTTTCACCATTCCTTGTCATTGCCTTAAAAGGACCACATACATCCGAATGTATGATACCTAATAAGTCTTTTGCCCTTTGGTTTTTTCCACTAAAGGGGTCCTCGGTCATCTTTCCTAACATACAAGACTCACATTTATCAAATGAATCACCTTTAGTTGATTCCAAAAGACCATTCTTTTGAAGTGTATGTATGCGATCTTTGTTTATATGGCCAAGGCGACAATGCCAAAGATAAGTTTTACTCAAATCCATTTTGAGTCTTTTGGTGCTTGATTGGTATAACATGTTATCATAAGATGTGTTATTATGAACCAATTCATAAATGCCATTAGATGGCATTGCTTTGAAATAAAATACATCACTCATGAAAACACAAATACAATCATCCATAAACATAAAATCATAACCATATTGTCTTAAAAGTGAAACGGAGATAATATTCCTAGTCAAACTAGGAGCACGCAAAACATTATTTAAAATAACTTCCAAACCATTTGGAAGCTTCAAAATGTAGTCCCCTCGGGCTTCGACAACAACCTTTGCTCCCTTGCAACAAATTGCAAATATGAGTTCTACATCCGGTATCCAATACCCATGTGTTAGAGGAAATAATATTAAGATCAACAAGAATCATGAAAGTTGTACCCGAGGTTTGCCCCGCATCCCTCTTAGCTTTCAACTCTTTTAGATAGGTTGGACAATTCCTCATCTAATGCCCTATCTCCCCACATCCAAAGCACAGATCCTCCGCGCAAACCTTTGGCTTCTTTTCTTTCGGTTTGGGTGGTTCCGCTTTCGTCTTTCCCTTGAACTTAGCCATGACTTGTCCCTTACCTTTGGCAACCTTTGCCTTAGGTTCCGGGTGATGCCTCTTCCTATTACCGCCTTCATTGATTGTTAGAACGGGTAAAACCTTTTTACCCATTCCCGTCTCGGCCATCTTGAGCATTGCATGAAGCTCACCAATGCTCTTGTCCCACCCATTCATGTTATAATTCATAACAAAAGTCTCAAATTTCTTGGTTAGCCCATTTAAGATCAAATCCGTGGCTAACTCGTTTGAGACACGGCAATTAAGGCGCTCGAGACGATCAATGTGGCTTTTCATCTTAAGCACATGGGAGGAAACGGATTGGGTTTCTTTCATACGACATGCATGAAGCGCTCGAACCGTTTCGAAGCGTTCCACCCTAGCTTGTGTAAGGAACATTTCCTTAAGTTGGGTGATCATGTCGTATGCCCCATGAAGTTCAAAATCCTTTTGAATTTCGGGAATCATAGTTCCCAACATGAGGCAAGAAACTTGCACGGAATCCTCATTGTGCTTTACCCAATTGTTATAGTTATCATCATCGTTAATGCTAGGTTCTTCGGGAACAGGCTCGTCTATCACGTAATATTTCTTTTCTTGCTTGAGAACGATTCTCAAGTTTCGATACCAATCCATAAAGTTGGTATAGTTTAGACGATCCTTATCGAGAATAGATCTTAGTGATAGGTTGTTAACGGGTGGAATAATAACGTTAGGTGGATTGTTGATTGCGGCCATCTACAAATATAATAAAGCTCAATTTTAGTATTTTCGATATCAATAATTAAATTTTATTGTTAATACCCTTTATGTCTCCTAGACAATTAATGATTAAAATCTAGAACCCAACGTTACATTCAAATAGTAGTTAGGTGACCTTTATCCTATTATTTAAATTAACAAGGTAGTCAACGTTTGACAATTGCAACCCTTTGCAACTTCTAGTTTTATGGGATCAGTTAAACATCTTATGTTTAGTTGGCATGTTTAATCCCATCAACACCATTGTATACCATGCTTCGGTGACCCTATTCACATGGTTTCCAATTTAAGTTGTCATACTTATACACACGTGTGAGTTTACATATACAAGTGGTTAGGTGACCTTTATCCCACTTATATGGTAAACGCACCTCAAACTCCCAAGTTTCCTCCAACATGGTTAGGTGACATTTATCCCATATCGAGTTCCCAAGTGATTCGAGTGTTGTATAAAAGGATGGTGTTCAACTTATTATATAAAAGGGATTTTAGTTTTCTAAATTCTAGATTGGAAAAGCTTTTATGTACCTTCCATTTGCATGCATTCAAATGCATGGTATTTAGTTGAAAAACCCATTTTCAAAATTCCTATTAATAAAACCCATTTTATTATGAAATCATTAGACTTTAATAAAACCAATTTTATTACCTAACGATTTCTAAGGAACCAATTTTATGCTAGTTGTTGATTTTAAGTTGTTAACAACCCAAATTGTAATAACACAAACAAAAGTAAATCAACCATGTAAGCATAAAACATACAACCACAAGTTCATAACCATAGCCTCCTAATGTTGACTACACTTGTTGACCGAAGACAAGTGTGTCAAAAAGGTCTTTCTTAAGGGACCCAAAAGGACTTAAGCTTGTGTCGGTGAACTCCCACTTGATCTCGCATCCAAATGCTCCAAGTGTTCACCCCCGTGTTGTGGTCTCCATCCACTTTATTTGTGCTTCCTTCCTTGCATCTTCTTTTACAAAATATATCCTAATACATTTTTCTAGTAAAAGAAATGTATCTAATCTACTTATTATTACAAACCAAATGAATGAATAAATAGATTACAAACCCAAATAAATATTACAACCATATCGAATGAACAAACAACCTCTTGAATGAACAAACACATCAATACAATCATTCAACCAAACACAAGGCCATCGCTAGGTTATGAACATCTAACACATATCCATATATGCAATAACACAATGACCAAAAAATGGTTCCCCTTTCCCTAAAACTTTCGGCCATAATAACAACCAAACCGAAAGTTTCGCGATTTTGTCCAAACAACACAATCAATCATCCAAATGACTTAGTTTTTCAAGATTATCACATGCATGTAAAGTATAACCTTGAAAAACCATGGGGTAACCAAAACCCCAAAAATTTTCGCCAAATGGTAAAACCACCCACCATAAACCCGAAAATTTTCGAGTTTAATGAAGCATGCATCCGTATAAGCGGCTCTTAATGCCATTGTTGGATTTTAACAAGATTATCAAAGTGATAAAACCTTACTTTTACCAAAAACGCAGTGGATAAATGTTTTAAATCTTGTTAGTTTATAGTGTATAAAACCAATTTTATACATGCAAAACCCAAGCCCGGATCCAAATACGAAATACATGCTATCAAACACATGCATGAAACTATAAGTTCATGCATATCAAAACTACCTTTCAAACCAAAGGAAATGTGAAAGAGATGATGAATGGTAGGCTAGAACTTCAAAGAGGAGTTCCTCAAGCTTGTATACCCCAAGCTCTTGTCAAACACCTTGGTTTAGCTAGGATTTTGTTCAAAATCTTTTTCCTTCCCTTGGCTCCTATTTTGGCCGAAAATGTAGAGAGATAAAAGAGGAGAAAGATTTTTGTGATACTTGTGAAAATTATGTCATGTGAAAGGGAGAGTCTTGTGGTCTTTCAAAGCACCACCCAAAGGTCCAATGAGAGTTCTTGCATGTTGCCACTATCGTTTGAAACACAAATAAACTAACCCTTCCTTTATTTTATTATTATTATTATTATTATTATTTTCAAACCTTCCATATATAACTTATATATATGTATATATATTTTGTGTTATAAAAATAGTTACATTATGTTATAAAGATAACACAATATGGGCAACATGCTAGGTAACATTATTCACATATTGTTACTTAACCATCTTAAATAACACTATGGAATGCTCTCTTCCAAAGTATAAATCATCTATATGATTTATTCATTTCACAAGTATATTGTATTTAGAAACCCTTTCCAAATAACACAAGTGTCAATATTTATTTACTATGATCACATCATAAATAAACAAATATAATTGGTGTTTGTCTAGCTTGTTATTGGGTATGACCCGACTTGGATCATAAAGTACTAGCTACATCAATAATGATATGTGTCTTGGGTAGACCGAGTCCAACAAGTAATGCATTGTTACAATTACTATTCCCTAATATATCACATTATTTCAAACATAGTAAATGCATGCCATACTTGAAAAATAACAATGATTATGGCCAAACATAGTCAATGCATATCAAATAATAGTTGATGGTGATCATGTTGAGGTAGTCAATAAAGACTTAGAGGATACCATTGGACCAAATAGTATTAAAACAAAATCAATTTATCTATTTGTTTGGCTATCTAAGATCAATTATTTTTTGTACATGGAGGCTAACTTAATTTTCGTTTCCCGGAGTCCAGGTTCATTTTTAATTTCCCTCCACAAGTTTGGGCGACACTAGTATCCCGCCCTCCAAAAATTCCCTTGAAAACAAATCATATTCCCGCAATTCTCTGTCATGGCCACTAAGCTCCTAGAATTGACGGTGCGAAGGGCAATTCTGATCCTTCGTGGTCTAGAGATGGGAATGGGGAAACGGAATTCGAACCGGAGGCAGAACGCCTAGTTTCTGAAATGGAAGGACGACGAGACGGGCCACGATCTGTTCTATACGAGAAGCCAATAGTAGCAGATAACAGAATTAGTCAATTAGAAAAAGCAAAGATGTAATTTGAAAGGAATCAAGATGCGGTTTCTATTCACTTCACCGTTTGCTTCTTCTTAGAACATTGACTTCCATCGGACTGTTCGCTGAGTCTCCTCACCTGGCACGATTCCATTGGTTTTCGGTTTTCAACCTTAAATTTCACTTACTGCTTTGATTATTGACATCAACCTTTTTTATTCCACTTTTATTAGATTTAAATTTCAATTCAGCGCTCCCTAATCTCTGGGATATCTTATGGTAAATTAGGTTTCAAAATCTAAAGATTTTTAACTAGTTTTGTTTCGTGTGTTTTATCTTCTTTTTTTTTTTTTATATATAATATGATTCTTAAAGCATGAATTGTGACTCTTATTGCATATCTCTTATGTCATATCATAAAATAATAATGTGAAAGATGATGGGTAAAGGATTTGTTTGTATGCTTTTAAGATGTTTAATAGATGATGGGTTTTTAGTAGGTATGAGCACCTGCTCTTTTTTTTTTTTTTTTTTTATTTAGCACTACACATTGCATGTTTTTTATAATCAGCATAAAGGAGATCAAACTACTCTTTGCATGTTAGTTTTTGTTAACTTGTTTCAAATTATCCTTTCTGTTTATTTTTATTTTTACTTTATAGATTTAGAGATTTTATACTCCTTAAAATCCGTGGGAAAGTTAACTATTGATCTGCAGTAGTGTTGTTCCGGGTTTTGGGTCGTGTAGCGGTTTAGGGTTTTGGATGGTATGGGTTTGGGTCGGAATTGGTTACTAATCAGCAGGGGATAATCTATCGACTCAAGAAAGGGTAATTTTGGTTCTGATCGGCGGTTTTAATGGGCTAACTTGACAAGTTTTGACCTGCTATCCAAGCTGCCCATCTTTCCATGTTTACTTAGGAGGCATATTATGATGTTACATGTTATCAATTTAATAAAATACATTCTGAATAGGATCACATTTAACTGGTATCCTTGTTTTTGTTTGTTCATATCATTGCTTTATGTTTCAAAGTTTTCATATTTAATGAACTTTTGATCTTAGTGTTTACCTGTGGATGGCTAGGGGTCTTTTACAATAAGAAGTATGATGTACAACGAAAAGCACTCATACTCCAGCCTAAAGTTCATTTCCTAGCATTGCTCCATCATACATTGATTATGTATGAAATTCTGCAATTGGACCAAAAGGCCCACCAAAGAACAGGGACGCAAATCAACATCATCAACGCACTTCCTCCTAAAGTTTTTTGATAGAAAATCCCGTTAAGGACCCTTAATGAATCCTATATAATTGATATATGCAACTGTTCAAAAGATGTTGGATCCACTGTGACGCGCGTGGTAATTTATTATTTCAACTTATTTGATAATTATTATGGATAATGATAATGTACTAAGGATCATATTCTACAAGTTATATGTAAACAAAACTTTATTTTGGTTCCATTAAAAATGTGTATCAAGCAAATTTGACACACTCAATGTAACATTAAAAACCTAAATAATGTTAAACAAAATTTAAATGCTACTATGAATGTTGCTAAGAAAATATGACATACCCTAGGTGCCATCAAATACCTAAATTTTAGTGCACAAATATAAAATGTCATCAAAAGTGTATGCCAAGCAAACATGTCATACATAAGGTACAATTAAAACCTAGATTTTAGTGGCACAAATGCTAAATACTGCTAAAAGTGTTTGTCAAGCAATTGTGACATACGAAAGTGCCATTAAAACCAAAAATAGTGGCACAAAGCTAAGTGTCGTTAGAAACGTGTGCCACTAAATGACATTTTATTTGTAGTGATAGCTGTTCCTGCACAATGTGCGAGATTAGTTAGTTTTGGGTACTCAGTCCATAGTCGTTCTGGGTAAACCTGACTTGTTCAAAACGTGTCATGGGTTGCCATGACATGTCTTCCTGATTTTCAAAAATCGAACAGGAAGACTTTGAAGACCTGGTCATCGGGGACTTAGACAACCCTCTGTATTTGGATTTTAAAACCTTATTATTTGTACAGACGGTTGACTTTGTCTCCGGTTTGCAAAAGGAATACACATTTGACTTTGATCTTTTAAACAATTTCGATTCTGAGGCCCACTTGGGTCTCGGAGCCGAAACCGAGTTTCTGTTTCGCTTTTGAACCGAATTAGGCTTGGACAGATGGAAATTTGACTTGTCAACTGTTGGTGCATGTTTTGTGGCCGTCGCTTGGCGAATAGTTTAGATTGTTTATGTTGTATGCTGTACACCTAGATAGTGGTCCACGCCGAAAGTCATCCATTCGAAAGAGCATTTTCAAATGGATACTCATTCGATCGAACCAGTCTCTGATTCGATCGAATGAGTCTGCTATTCGATCGAATAGGACTCATTCGATCGAATGAGTCCTGATCGAATAGCAGTAGGTATAAATACCCAGCTTTCAGGCGTGGTTTGTTAAGGATTTGCGTGCCCGGCGCCCAGGTGCTGTCCGGATGAGGGGGGAGGCCATGCTCGACCTCCCCCTGCCATAGATCGTGATTTCAGTGTTTAACAAGCATGTAATCTTTCGTTTTTATCAATGAAATCGTTTGTTTCGTGTTTGTTTCTATCCGTCTTTGGTTATCAAACCTTCCGTCTCGAACCGGCTCGGATCGTCTCGGTCCCGACTGAACCAACATCAACCATGGCTCTTCTCCCATTGCCTTCAGAGTGCCTTGTATCATAATGCCTTAAATTATTTGAATGAAAACTTTTGTAGGCATCATGACACAGGGTTCTCTGATTACGTCTATTATATGGAATGTACGAGAGACGAGAAAAGTTTCTTGCAATGTGACCGGGAATGCCACAGTTGAAACAGGTTTGTTTCTTAACATAAAAATCATTGTGGCCGATTCCCGGTCTCGCTCTGTTGTGTGAGCTTGTTTTTCCATTTCTGGATTTATCATTTAGAACTTCACATTTAACATCACAAGATCCTTTTTCATTCACAAACATAGGTGAGAAATGTTTAATTTTGTTTTTAAGTTCACCACTTTTATTTAAGGACAGATCACTGCCTTCTGAAGTTTTAGAAAAAGAAACCAAACGATTGTTTTTGCTCTTGAAAACTGA
This sequence comes from Bidens hawaiensis, assembly GCF_021521415.1. Taxonomy (NCBI): domain Eukaryota; kingdom Viridiplantae; phylum Streptophyta; class Magnoliopsida; order Asterales; family Asteraceae; genus Bidens; species Bidens hawaiensis. The sequence goes on from NW_027494935.1 coordinate 204,390, forward strand.
GCCCACACACACATTAGTAGCATTGTTATTTGAAACAGACAAAACATGCAATTTTAAAGAAACAGATGAGTCAGTGGGTGATTCATCATCTTCCTCAGTCCAGTCCTCAATTATGACTTCATCTGCACACGAACTAGACACATTAGAATCATTCACCCCGAGGTTGATTCAGTTGCCGAATCTGTATCAACCTTACCAGCTGCAGTTCGCTTACCGAACTGCATACTTTTCTCCTTTTCATCCTCTTCCTTGGAAAGAGGAAGGCCTGTGTAGTTATTATTATACGGGGGTGGTACCATGTTATAGCCTAGACCTACACCTTTATGTTCTTTCCATTTCAACTGTTTCTCTATCATTGAGTCAACAACAACACTAGAGACATCAAATTTTTTGAAATTGAATTCAGCATTTTTGAATCTATTCGTCAGTTTGCCTATCTCCAGTCTAGATGCTTCTAACTCGGCAGTTAGTTCAGCTATTTTATTTTTGGCATCTAAATTGTGTAAGCACTTTATGCTAAAATCTGATTGAAGTTTAGAGAAGTCTTGTTTTTGTGACTCTATTTTATCATTTAAAGCCTTTTCTAGTTTCTTTAGTGTTGAGTTTTCATATTAAGTATTTTCAATTTCTCTCATTAGATTACTATTATATATTTTGTACAGGCATACCTTATCAATGCACGATTGAGAACAGAGTACAAAACTTACCTCAGTTTGTTTGGTGGAGGTGAAGGCCATGAAGTCATGCTGAAGATCCATCACCTGCTCCTCAGCTTCATTCTCCTTTTCATCAGCATCCATCTCAACAAAATTTGCAATTTCATTACTCAAACTCGGAGCTGCCATCTGATCTTCCCAGGAGAAGTTTTGAACCACCAAACCCCGCTCACCCGTACTCGAACTTGTTACATTCTCTTCTCTTCCACCATTCACCGGGACCATTGCTCTTTCTCTATTTCCTTCTTTAGCTGGGTTTGTGCATTCACGAGTAAAATGACCCGGCTCATAACAGTTGTAGCACCTTAGAGAATTCTTATTGAAACCCATTTTCTGATTTGCAGGCACATTCCAATTGTTCCTGCCTGTCCTGTTGGTGAATTTCTTAGCCATGAAAACAGCCACGGCTATTTGCCATGAAATATCCATATCCTCCACATTGTCAGGATGTATCTGATCCAGCTCAGCAGCTACCACGGGTTGCACCAAGTCTCCAGCAAGAAAAGCATTATAGCAGTTCATAAAACCTGCCATTAGGGCTATGTTCTCTTGAGTCTCCTTTGAAATAATGGGAATTTGAGTGTGAGACTGGCTGGAGGTGGCCATAGAGGCTTCTGATTTCGGTGCAGTAGTTGTTGCGGAAAGAAAACAGGAGTAGCTGGTGTAGAATGAGGAATGGATTGACTATGTGAAGATCCAAACATGGAGAAGGTCTGTTGAGGCTGCTGTGGTTGAGGTGGCTGACTCTTGAATAGTGAGAAGGTTTCTTGAGAGACCAGTGCATTATTTGCCAGAGTGCCATAACCTGCAGTGTTGTAAGTACTAGCATGATTGATGGCAAGTTGCTTGTCATCCATGTCACAAGCCTTGATGAGAGACACCTCATGCTCACGAATCGATGACGTGCCTGACTGGAATGGGACATGCGTACCAGTAAATTATCACTTTTAGTAGACCCAACATGCTTGCGTGTTCCGAATGACCTGGTGAAAGAATATATTCTATAGTAATATTTAACAACCCCCAGGGGTCAAGGGGAGTATAGGAGTGCATTACTATTTTAACATACTGATTAAACACATAAGGGACAGATGTCTACGTACGGGAGAGACCAGACAAAAAGAATTACCCAATGAGGGGTTCGTACCGAAATAATTGATGTGCAAGTGTACCGTTCATGATTGTTATAATGTGTACTTGGATAGATAAGGATAGTACGACATTGTTGTATATAGCCATCGATACCCCATGCAAACATCTGGTAGTGTGCTATGTTGATATGGGTGACGATTTGGATATTTCATAAAGAACATTGACCCTTACTGAGTTAAAATTGCTTGTCACTAGGTGGCAACTTTCGATATATGTATAAACATTGGCCTTTGTTAGGCTAACTTTACATACTATCCTTAGTATATAGATTCGGGAACAGATCCGTGTGATATACACGTGTTATTTGAAATACCTGAATGCTTGTTAATGTGATGCCTTTTGTGATTAGTTGCTTAAATGAATTTTGTTAATTGTGGTATGACTGGTTATTGTTAATGGCCCCGAAGAAAGTAAACACATTGTCTGAGGCAGATGTAGCCGAGATGATTGCTCGGCAACTACAAACAGTACTTCCGACAATAGCAGCACAATTCGCTACCGGTATTAATACAACTATGAATACAAATCAAGTACCTAACACTAACGCGGCCGTAAATGCTAATCTCCCGGCAAAAACTAATACAACCACAAATGCTCCCCCAATAAATACTAACACTATCGAAACTAATACTCCCCCGTAGAATACTAATGTTACTCTCAATACCGATAATCCCCCACCGAACATGAACGATAATCTTAACTACCAAAATCTCCCGCAACACGGATATCAACTTAAGAACTTCATGTTAGGTAAACCTATGGATTTTAGTGGTACTGAAGGACCAAATGGACTGGTAAGGTGGATCGAAAAGACTGAATCTATCGTTAATATCACTAATTGTCCACCAGACTGTATTGTTAAATTTGTTACTTCTACGTTTGTGGACCCTGCGCTAATTGTGGTGGAATACTTTTCTACAAATTCGGGGACAAGAGACAACCAATCGTATGTCTTGGCAGAACTTAAAAATCTTATGATAGAACACTTTCGCTGTAACGCCCGCAAATTTTCGTTAATAGGATCTATGTGTTGTAGAGTTTATATTTTTACTGAGACTCGATCTGGCCTTCCTCGGGGACCTCTTTGTCTTTCTTGTAAGCCTATTTAGTTAACGTTTTATCCAAGACATCAAAATTTAAAAGTGGAAGGGCCTAGATGTAAAATTTTTATAACATAAACCCTAACTTGCTTCCATCCTCCTAATTTCCGATCGGCAGCCATGGGAGGGTCTCCTCCTCGATTTCCGTGCAGGTTTCAGCCATTCTCCGGCCTCCCGAGTCTAGTTCAAGGTCGGTTCTGTCATCATACAACTCTTTTTCACCATTAAAACCTTTGTTGAACATGTTAGGGTTGAGTTTTGATTATAACAATTTCTGACAGATTCGTACTCGTTTATTGCTCGGTCTGTAACTCGATGAAAATATATTTATTTTGATCGATTCTTGTTTCTATGATATTCTACTTTGAGTCTAGTTTCCATAAAGGTATAATACGTAATTTTTGGACGAGATTTGAATACTTTTTATGATTTTATAAGATCGAGTGTCAAAGCTGATGCGGGATGACGGATTCAGGTCTGTCTTCCCGACATCATAACCCTTTTTCAAAAAGTCTAAATTGGTTGGTTCCACTTCTGGAAGTTAATATTTTAAGTTTAGAACCAAAGAAAATTGGAATCGTATAATTTGGCTGGGTAATGATTTTTATAAAAATAAAACCATTTTGTTGCGCACTGAAATAACTTCACATACCTTTCTGTGTTGGAGGAATTTTTATGATTTTTGTGTCCTCTAGAAAAATATAATCAAAATATTTTTAAAAACCTAAGACATTTATCAAAGTCTGGTAAAAATTTAATAATTTAATTCCATGGTTTTCCTATGTAATAAAATACATCTTTGCATGCTAAAATCTGCATGTTATATTCGTTATTGATCGATAAGTTCGTTTTAGGCTTAACCGGTGGCTGCCCTTTCTCGCATCTTTCGGGGCTGTTATAATTGAAGTTCGTGCTCCGTCATCTTCTTAGGTATGTCTAGTGTAATATACTTTAGTATCATGAGTTTTGGCATTCGTTAGATTGGTGAACTGTTGATGAAGTGAAAACTAGGTTTTGGTTGTCTAGTTTGTCAATTGTTGCGTCTAGCGTGTTGTTTGAGGGAATTAACAACCAATTCAGATGTTGTAGCCTCGGTATGATTTGTTGGCCATGAAAAACTATATTTGTATGTTATTGGGGCTGAATTGGTTGTCGGTTACTCAAACGGGTCGGTACGGCGCAAATTCGCGTTTATTGGTAATTTGTGCATCGTGCTTGCGAATTACTGACCCATCCAACTCGTGCAGCGTCGTGTGGACTTGTTGGCTGTGATTTTACTAAATTTGGTCCACACGGGGCTGAGTCGGTATCTGTAACACCCCGCAACCGCAGCGGAAACGTAAACGGGATGCGACAGACACCTCTGATATCAACCACATTGTTTATAAAGAAAACTGAATGCAATAATATACTTCAAAATTTCATTATCTCGTATTTCATTACCGTCTAGGTGATACACACATCATACAATACGATACATAATTCTATCTATTATAATGTATCCTAACATCCCGCACGCAAATCTTACACACATCAAGCACTTAGCACGTAAACAATCACTTCATCTTAATTGTACCTGAAAAGCATGTGAGAAAACGGGTCAACTACGAATAGTTGGTGAGTTTCACAATTCGAGTAAACCATGATAAATCATTATCAAAATATAATATTATCTGGGGACACTGTTAACCCAGTACTGTACTCATTCTGGGGCAACGTTAACCCAGAAACACTTCCAAAGACATCTGGGGACACAGTTAACCCAGTAACACTTCCAAAGACATCTGGGGACACTGTTAACCCAGTAACACTTCCAAAGACATCTGGGGACACTGTTAACCCAGTACTGTACCCATTCCGTACGATTCCCGTACAATCAAATATTTATAAATACACGCAAATCCATGCGTTCAGTATGTACTTAAACATCTCAGTAAAAACATGCTTCCGCCCCGAGAAAATATTCGAAAACAGTTCAGAAAAAGGGGCTCGTGAAACTCACCTTAGCACATGCAAGCAGGTAACAACAATCATTATCAATTAACACGTCCAATCTGTAATATGATCCCTACGATCGTTATTATACAATTATTGTTTATAAAATCTTTAACCGTATCAACCGGTACATCTGGGGACACTGTCCACCCAGTACTGTACCCATTCCGGGGGCAAGGTTAACCCAGAAACACTTCTCCGGACTCAGATTGTGATGTCGTTTAGAGTTCCATGGTCACTACTACTATTAGTCGTTTTTCTCGTTTTGCGTGCCTAGCACGGTTATCCGTTTTTACGTTTCAAAAATGAGTTTGGTCACACACGACCCGAGAGTAGTGGTTTACTGATAATTTAATTAAAGATGTGAAATTAGAGCTTGGTTTAGACGCCCCGATTGGCCGCGGGACCCGTTTCCGTATTTGGCGTACCGGAAACTGTTAAATCGGTTAAAAATACCCAAATCATCCGAATTATTTTCGGATGATTCATTTTTACTTGTTTAACTCAATTATATGAAAATAGTTCATTTTTAAGGTTTTTATACACCAGTCAGCTCGCTTAAACGAACTTCACCGGTTTACGCGTTTTAACTTTAAAAGTTTGATAATTAGCACAAATAATTATCCGTTTAACCTCGGATCTTGAAATTTTGCAAAAATAACATTTTGACAGTGGGGAAATTAATAGAAATATTTCCAGAATTAATTTTTATATTTAAAATTTATTTATCTATTTTTAAACACCATTTAAACACTAAATATGTCGTAAATACCAAACGATCTTAGAAAAATCCCAAATTTTTCCTGGATGTCCCCTGTCATCCACATAGTCCCCTGTAATTTTTCCAGAACCAAAATCTTCTTTTACATGCCATTTTCACTAAAACCGGGCTAGAAAACCCTAGAACTCGTTAATCCGAAAAGCCTACTTAGACTTCTCCAACTGATCTCAAATTTTGTGTGTGACTTATACATGATATAAAAAGCTTATCTGAAATTTTCCAGAATTGTTCATGATATTTAACTATTTTTCACCATTTTTGGCCAAAACCGAGCATTAAATTCACCAAATATTCATCCTTTATCCAAAAATTACCAAATATTCACAGAACTCATATTTTCATGTGTAGATCATCCCTGTAAAATTTCATGACCTAACTCTACACGTATCACAATCTGTCCAAATATCCCAAAACCGAACATAACCGAATATACCTTTCGTTTTCCGCCCCTACAAGCTACAAACTCGTCTTTCCGCCTTATTTACCACTAAACACAGAACCTACAACCAACATATCACAATACCAAGCAAGTTACACTCACGACCAAGCCTCTTACACTATAGTTTCGGTTATGATTCAAAAACAAAGATTTAAACCGTAAAAATTCGTTCTTGGTTCGTTTAACCCCTTTCTTGGACCAAGATCCCTTGTATAACCCGTATACATCACTTGATCATGCAAGAATCGGTTTTCATCTTTGAAACCTCATTTTCTTGCAATTAAACTCAAGAAACGAAGATGGAAACGTGATTAACTCGATTCTTTACCTTGTTTTCTTGCTAAAAATTCTCGGTTTTGGATCATGATCTTGAGAGGAAGTTAGGATTGTTGGATTGTTGGGTGAAAAAAAGAAATAAGGACTAGGGGATAACACCCCATGTCCGATCGGAAACATAAGGAGGGTGGGGTGGGACCCACCTCTCCATTCTTGGCCATTCATTTGGGTTCTCGCAATCCGGATAATGTTTTGGATAATCTCGCTCAGTTCGTTTTTCGGTTAAATGTTTAATTTGGCTTAAAACGAGGCTAAAACGGTCGTTTTTCGGCTTAAAAATGAAATTTATATAAAACCGATTTAAGAACTTTAAAAACTTAAACCATGACATTTATTAACTTAAAACATCATATCATTAATTATTGCGCATCTTTTTCGGCTTGATCGATCGTCTCTTGCTCGGTTTGGTATTAAAGGTTTCGTTTAACGTACCGACGTACATTAAATCGAAATTCTTTTTCTGTGCCGTACTTTACTTATCCCGAAGCATTAATGCTTCGTAAAATCACTACATATCATATATCTCGTCTATAATTGAACCCTAGATTCGTTCGGGTTTCAATAACTATCGATCGATTGATCGCATATTCAATACGATGAATTATATATTCACGTACAATCCATACAGTGAACCCTGTATTCTCGTATAATTACTATGGTAATTCATGTATCCGACATTAAATATGACGTAACTATTATCTACCGGTTAGGGTATACCGGGTTTCGTCGGAATCGTTACAGTATCTAAATGCATAAACAACCCGTTAACACGCGTATTCGATAAAGTCAACAACTTTCGAGGGTAAATTGGGAACCCTTTGTCCCCGGGATTAACTAAGGGTGGTTTTGGTAAATACATGGCCTCGGGGGCTGATGTAATTGAATTTGGTAATGTCAAGGATTTAGGTCAATCAAATCATGTTAGAACGTCTCGTAGTAATCTTTGTGTACAATCCGACAGGCTTGTAAACTGTGGATTGGCTTTGAAGTTCTCAAACGCTTTGGTGTTTGTGTGGCTCGTTTCAGGTGAGTTCATGATGCCCTTTTTACTCTTTACAAGTTTTGGGCTAGCATGCACACCGTAATACAATTTTACACGATTTTACTCGTTACAGCTATCTGGATGGTATTACATAGCCTTATCCATATTTGTGCACTTATGAAACTAAGTGTGAACTATATTTTATGCCTTAGGATATTGTAAACTCGTTAATGGTCTTATATTCCTTAAGGTTATACATATTACTTGTGGTCTAGGCTCGAGGTTGCTATTAGGCATAGTATTAATTCCTAGTACAAAACGATTTTTCATGATGAAACGTTTAAACTATTTTATATAGGCTTGCTAGGATATGGTAGGCCATGGGATGTTAAATATATATATATATACATATATACATTATTGTTTGGCCTATATTTGGCAGAGTTGTAGTCGTTTCGACTACGGATGTTGCGTATGCCAACTTCGGGTTGGCATACGGATATGGTGATATTGGCCGGGCCAAACTATACGACTCAGGTTCTTAAATCCTGTGACGGGCCCTGAAAAGCCCGTGAGGGGGGAGGCTCGTGTGGCATGATCATCATCGGATGTTACGTGTTTGGGTTGTACGTGTGCTCGATCCTGAATGTTATACATATGGATGTTATAGATGGTGATCTTGGCCGGGCCAAACTATACGACTCAGGTTCTTAAATCCTGTGGCGGGCCCTGAAAAGCCCGTGAGGGGGGTGGCTCGTGTGGCATGATCATCATCGGATGTTACGTGTTTGGGTTGTACGTGTGCTCAACCCTGAATGTTATACGTGGATGTTATATATATATTATTATATATATAGGGATGTACTTGGAAGGATGTTGGTATATATATCTTTTGTATATGTATGTATGAGAATGTTTAGTCTTCGGTAACGATGACTTAATGGATGCAATCTTTTTACTTTAAAAACTTTTGGTATGTCTACCATATTTGTTATTACTGATATTGTTTACTTAAAAACTTGAACTCACTCAGCCCAAGCTGACTTTGTGTGTATGTTAGTGTGAGTTTCAGGTTTAGAGGAGGATGCTTACCGCTTAGACGTGCTGGAGACTACTTGGACGGTTGAAGGCATAGTCGGAGATTAATACGCAAACTGTTTTCTTTTTATATATTACTTTAAACATTTAAATTATGGTTTTGGGAACTTGGTTTTAGTACGTGTGATTTTCCGCTGTTTATCACTCTGAACCGAATTTTAATAAGATGAAATGGTTTGACTTTAAATTTTTGAGAATTTTTGGATATGATTACCAACTGTAGGATTCCTAGGATTCGGGGTCTTACATTCGCTCGATAAATGAAATTCAGAAATTAGAACAAGAACTTTGGAATTTAGAAATGAAAGGTGCAGATCATTTGAAGTATACCCACCACTTTAACGAACTGGCTCGTCTAGTCCCATGGTTAGTTACCCTAGAATCTAAACGTACTGAATGCTACATTTGGGGTTCAGTTCCCGAAGTCAAGAGTCTGATAATTCAACTAGCCCCACAACTTGCGAAAATGTCGAGTTACAATCCGGCATTGTAACTTCTAATTTGGTTAGAAGTGGGATGCTGAGAATATCTGGAGAATCGTCTAGTGCAAAACGAACCAAGTATGGGACGAAAGTACAAGGAAGGCAACCGAATAAACGTGCACGCCCGACAATACAAAATTACGCTATGATCAGTTCCGATGTGAAGCAAGATAAGTATAACGGGCCTTTGCCAAGGTGTGGGGAATGTGGTTATCATCATGTCGGTGAATGTCGGACCAATATATACCACAAAGGTGGGAAGGTGGGGCACTAGGCCCAAAATTGTAGAACCGTTATGAATACTTTAAACCAAATAAGCCAACTCCAGGATTCAAAACCACCCCGACCTCAACCAATCCGACAACAACAAATCCATCAAAACCAACCCATATTAAACTGTTATGCCTGTTATGAGTGTGGTAGTGTGGAACACATCAAGAAAGGCTACCCTAAATTGAATTCAATTGCATTGGGATGACAAATGCAAGAACCGGCATCACCGTCCAACTCGACTAGAGGCCACATATTGTGATTCAATCGGATAGAGCAAGTATAGTAACAGGTACATTCTTAGTTCAACCAAATATACTTTAGCTTTATTAAATACGGGCACTGATAGACGTTTCGTTCTTACAAATTCTTACTTTAGAAAATATACTGACTAGTAAAATAACAAATCCTTATACTATTGAAACCACTAAAGGTAAGACTATATATACTAACCATACTATTCGAAAAACTGCGCTCTCAATCTAGATGACTAACTATTCCCTCTCGATGTACTCCCGATGGATGTGAGGAGTTGTTATGTAATAGTCAGTATGGACTAGTTAATTGAGTTCAAAACGAAAGTTGTATAAAAAGATAAAACTGGTATAGCACCTCTTCTAGATAAAGAAGTAATCCAGTACATGGAACAAAACTTAGTACCACAATGCCTTTCGTATCCCCATCCTAAACTATATATTATAACAATTACATCAAGGATTCATGTAGACCCCAGCGGGAGGAACACTTTTCTAGTATTACTTAAATTTTGCCCTCCTAATTCAAAAAGGACCGAGATTCTGAATGGAAATGAAACAAGTAATAGCATATACCCCCAGCGACTAAAAACGGATGAGAACTATACTATCCGTTACCGGAAATATGGAACGATTGCCTTTGTACCTAAGATACGGGGGCATTACTTGCATACTACTAACGGTACAAGATACACAAACCACAAAAAATTATGACCTACGAGTGGTCAGAAGAAGCTGACCATGAGATAATGGAGATGGATGAAATTCCTAAACAATTGTAACTGTAAAAATCGATGAAATACCTTACTGCAAGAACCGAGACTTGAACTTCAAGCTTTTATAGCCTCGATGACTGCATTATGGACGAAGAAAAGTCGGTCTAATATTCTTTGAGACCGAGTACTAGTGTAAGGTGTTAAGATGTGAAGGAAAGTTTTGGATAAACTGATGTGAAAAATATCATTAGAGGGGGGAACAAATTACCATGAAAAATATCACATGTATTGTAAAGACGTGCACTATAATAAGTTAAGGTGGAATGTCTAAAACCCTTGGGAACGTTACAAAAGTTTGAAATACCCATTAGAGGGGGGAACAAATTACCATGGACCTCTTAACACATATTCCTAAAACATCCCAAGAAAACAATGCCATCTGAATGATGGTTCACTGATTAACCCAATTCGCATACTCCCTTCCGACTTGTAACAATTACATAACTGAAAAACTTGCCTTATGTCAACAAAATATCATCCTTGGCGAGTTGTGGATGAATCTTTAGATCCCGAGTAGACCTAATCACGGCCTGCCATCCTCAAACAAACGATCGAACCAAATAAATTATTCAAATATTACAGGAAAGTGGGAACAGTACCTTCTACCAGTTTAGTCCGCGTACACTAATAGTTATTGTAATATTATACAGGCGGCAATACTACATTATGCGATCAAAAACATAATTCGCCACCTTATTAAATTGAAAACTGGCGACACTTAAAAAATACATAATCCGAATCGATTTTGGGAACCAAAGATAAAGCTCGTAACATTAAATACTGACTAACAGCCGCCTGGGTTAAACAGAGGACTATACCGATACACGTGAGAAGTTAACAAATTTTGAAAAGTGTTGGTTGAGTTAATGAAACCGATGAGCTAACCCTAAAACACATGGAACCGTACAAAATTGCCTCGAAGGTTAACCTTGTAACATATTAACCAAAAACTAATACACTCATGATATTTTCTATATATCGAATCTAAACAAGTGCCTTATTGATAAGGTAGAAATTAGGATCACTTGAATACAACTAAACTTTGTAAAGAAACCCGTGAAAATGTTGAACGGGAAAAATCAAACAGTTACGGCATAATAAAATTTCACTAAATAAAGTTCGGTGGAATCCACAACAGGGAATCAAACACGTTCGGAAGCAGAAGACCAAATTTCGAAGCAAATATTTATAACTTATCCCTAAAGGGGCGTAATTGGTATATTGAATTTCGGGGACGAAATTTCTTAACTGGGGGAGAATGTGACATTCGTGACAAAACCGGTTACACATTAGCGTTCACACATCGAGTAAGCGATTAACTGCTTATTCCGTAACGAACGAACGATTAACCGAACGGGTATGGTTATGACCCAGATATCCCGGGGGGCCATCTATACGTGATATACGTTTAATATAATCTACCATATTAATATTATGCTCTTACTATGGTAGCAAACCAGTTAAACGAAAACATGCTCGTTTAACTACCCGCTATAAACTTAAATACAAAAGAGAGTTACAAAACAAGCATTGTATCATCCGTTAAGCCTAAAAAGACCTACACAACACTTAGTGGTAACGTTTTAAGCGATCCGTGAAAATATTTTCGATTTTTACAAACAAATATTATGTTTTTCTAATTTTACAAGAAATTAGCCGAAAAACACTCGTTTTCGCACTGTTTGCCGTACCCGATATATTTTTCGCACCAAAAACCAAACCCGAAATAAATTTAGATTCGGGATTTTACGTTTGGAAATGCAAAACGAGAAAAGTGGGCCAAAAATGGGCCCATGTGGGCTGTCCTACTTGCGGGCGCCAAAGGGGGGGGGTACCCCCTTTGATATTGTAAGTCCCGTGACAGATCTTTTAATGTGATATCAATATACTCGATGATTAGGCGGAAACTAATCACTAAGCCGATTCTATAAAACAACCAAGAACACACGTAAAACAAACAGAGAGTCTTCAAACACACGTATATTATACGTCTGGTGCTTAAGCCCTTAATAACTTACACTGTTTGAATGACAATGAACGAACCACCTAATATCGTTAACATATGTTCTATATATATCCTACCAACTGGGCCAAACAAAACTAAAGCCCACTGAGATCTACAGATCTCGGTATACATACAAAAGCCCAACTTAGCCAAAACTACAAGCATAAACCACAAAACACCACCCAACATTCTCCCCCCTTGGTTTATTGCTTAATTTTTAGCGATTATCAAAAATGCCAACCGTAGACGTCTAACACACTTCTATACCTTCATTTCTTTCTTCCTGCGTATATACTGTGGCTTCTAAATAGACACTTGGAAGTTGATTGTCTTATTTAGTGCCTTTATTCCGGTAATAGTAACCCTGGCCAGTAATCCAGCACAGGTCATGCTACTTCCCAACAGAAGTAGATGATCATGATTTTTGTTAATGAAAACAGCACCAAATATTAGGCTTGATTGACTCAGAAGCGTCAAATACGATGTATCTTCTGTAGAACCAACGAATCCTTGATCACGGTTTGACCGAGAATGCTTCATAATCCGAAGATCTCTTTGGTTGATCAAGAGAATCTGGTCAGTCCACACCGAAAACCTAAGAATACTATCCATCGTCATCCCCATATCACCAATCACCATTGATGACCAAACCTGTAACTGCAAAAAATGACTAAAACAACATTCAGTAACTTCAAGAGAAATCAAATAATCTTACCAAACTCATGAACCGATTGCATCTAATGTTTCAATCAATCATCACCGTAAATCCTTCAACCATACTGATTATGGAAACACTTTAGTTAGATTTCTTTATCTTTTAAAAGAATCCGCTTGAAAACATAAGGGGACAAAAAGAGATTGATGGCGGCAAGTAGGTGAGAGATTAGATGGTTATAATTTAAGAAGATTTTGGAAGAGATTGGAAGATGCAAATTTCAAGAGTGATTAATAGAGTGCAATGAGTGGCTTTTAAACTTCCGAGACGCCTCCATCTGGGCCGAGAACACATATGGACCGAGAACACGTATAGACCGAGAACAGTTATCTTGAGCCGAGAACTCATCTCAGTGAATCTTTCTGAGCCAACATGATCTGGTCGAGAACAAGGAAATCCGTTGGGCCTAGAGAGAACCCTTTGGGCTAGTCTAACCAGGGCGAGAACCAAAACACTCGTTGGGCCAAAGAACTGGCCCACTGATTTTGAGAAAAAATCCCGATTAAAAATTGATTTCTTAAAGACATTAGTTTCGACACGAGTAAATATGAGGTAAATAAAATAACATTAAAATTAAATAAAATTAGAATAAAAAACTAAACTAAAACGAAAATAATTTACCTATCCAGCCTTCAGAAAATTAACATATATTTGGGATCAAATTTCAGCTACTTGAAAACAAACACCCCTTTTAAGAAAAGATCCGAAAATGAAATCATATTGATTAAGGTACTTTCAAAATGATCCATTTTCAGCATTATTTTGACATAGTGAAAAGGTTGATAGTAGGTATTTAGAAACTTAGTATGATTTTTTGTGGGGCCAGTGATATGATTAGATTCACTTAGGCATAAAGCTAATATAGACATCACTCATGGACCCATGATGCCCCTTATCTCTTTTCAAAGTTTATTTGGCTTTCCCCATATCACCCCGATTTGACTCCAACCCCCTTGTACTTGATCAGAGAATTTTCTATATACAAAATAAATTTTTCTTTTTAGCTTTAAGATTGAACGTTGGACTCACATGTCGTCCAGACTTACAAGCCTTACATTCAGGGTGTTTAGGACTTACTTGTATGCCCCACATCTGTAGTTCCCTGGAGCCCCTTTAAGCCTTTTTATAAAAATTGAATGATACAAGCTAAAAATTTATTATATATATATATATTTATATTTATATATATATATATATATAATTTTTTTTGGCGATCAAGACACTAACGGGCTCGTGTATGACTGGGTAATTACTTTTCTGTCTATCATTCGGACAGATGTATTTAGAGACATGCACGCATCTTCAAAATGACTCTCCACAAAAAGTTTAGCAAATTTAGTTTATATCACTTCAAACTTTTTCTTATCATAGAAAGCTACCATACACATCAATAAGTTATCAAAAGCCTTTTAAGCTTAACAACTTCACACATTAGGCACACAAAATCAATTTATCTATCATTTCTCAAAGGTTGGATTAATTTTCGTTTGAAAATATTTGAAGCTTCTAACAAGCTTTACCTGAATAATATTATCACTTCCCTGATGATAACCCTGAAGACAATCTTAAATTCAATCACCCAAGTTACCTTCAGCTTTCAGGTGAATGGCCATCCTATGTGTCTACAGGTAAACGATAGGACCAAACACATAATAATATGTGTCCCTCAAACTTAGGCGGCCGACATAATTTTCAGTGAAAGAATAAAAGATAGTTAAACCAAAAAAATGTTAATTTTTTATTTATTATGAATGTTCAGTCGCCCCAGTCACTTTCAGCCCTAAGGTTAATGGCTATCCCGTGAGTCAAGAATTGATGTCAGGACCAAACATATGAAATATGTCTGTTGAACTTGAGTAACCGGTGTGATTTTAAGCAATAGAACAAAACGTTTTTGACGATTTTTTTTATTAAGCACACACACACTCTTTTTGTATTTTTCTTTTTCTGCCCTAAATTTGTATAGAAATCATGACAAGAAAAAAAATTTATGTACACAATTTAGACCTAAAAAATACTCAGTCTTCAAAACGTAACATCTTAAGAAACCCTACAAGCACATCGAATCTGGCTATTCCGACCGGTTTTGTAAATAGGTCCGCCACATTATTATTATCATTGTGGACCTGTTCAAGATGGATTAGCTTCCGGTCATAACAGTCACAGATAAAATGAATTTTGATATCGATGTGCTTGGTTTTAGAATGTTGGACCGGGTTTTTAATAATGGCAATCGCAGCATCATTATCACAGAAAATAGGAGGGTCAAGAAATTCCAAACCGTAATCCAGCAATTGATGTTGTATCCATATGACCTGAGAACAGCAGGCAGAAGCAGCAACATATTCAGCCTCAGCAGTGCTTGTGGACACCGTTTGTTGTTTCTTGCATTGCCACGAAATGAGCCGATCCCCTAAAAATTGACACCCAGCAGACGTCGATTTCCTGTTAATATCATCACCTCCATAATTGCTGTCAGCAAAAGCATACAAATCAAATTCTGAATTCTTGGGATACAAAAGACCAAGCTTCATTTGCGGTTTCAGATATCTAAAAATTCGTTTAACAGCAATTAAATGAGAGAGTTTAGAATTAGCCTGGAAGTGGGCACACTGGCAGACTGTGAACATGATGTCAGGACGACTGGCAGTAAGATACATCAGAGACCCGATCATCGACCGATAGTACGTTTGATCTACGTGTTTCCTATCTGGTTCTGAAGAAAGAAGAGGTCTTTCAGCCATTGGAGTCGCCGCACTTTTGGAGTCTTGAAACTCAAATTTTGCCAACATATCCTCGATGTATTTCCCTTGATGTAGCAGAATACTTGTCGAGCTTTGACGAACCTGCAGACCCAGAAACATTGGCATCTCCCCCAACGAGCTCATCTCAAACCTTTTCTTCATCACTTCCTCAAACTCAGAATAGAGAGCAGTGCTTGTAGAACCAAAGATGATGTCATCCATATAAATATGAACCAGGATCAGATCCTTCCCAACACTCTTTATAAACAGTGTCTGACCAATGGTTCCACGCTTATGCCCGTGCTCCAAAAGATAAGCTGTCAACGTCGCATACCATGCTCGAGGAACCTGATGAAGGCCATAGATAGCCTTGTCCAACTTATAGATATGCGACGGATGCTTGGAATCCACAAAACCCGGTGGCTGATCCACATAAATTTCTTCCTTTACCTCATCATATAAAAACACTGTTTTAACATCCATCTGATAGACTGTGAAACCCATGTATGATGCATATGCCAAGAAAATACGAATGGCCTCAAGACTAGCCACTGGAGCGTACACCTTAGTATAATCCATACCCTCAACCTGACGAAAGCCACGAACCACAAGCCTTGCCTTGTTTCTAACAATAACCCCAGTATCATTCTGCTTGTTGAGAAAAAACCCATCTTGTATCCGACGACTTCTTCCCAGCGGGTAAGTCCACCAACCTCCAGACCTTTAGTTTTTCAAACTGATTTAGTTCCTCGTACATGGAGTCAACCCGTCTTGGTTCTTGCGGAGCCATGTCAATCGACATGGGCTCAATTTGTGAAATAAAGCAAGAATACAAGCAGTTGTTGATTGTTTCAGTCTGACTTCTAGGTGAGACGCCGACTTCAAGTGGACTGATAATACTATCAATGGGGTGATCCCGTTGAATTCTTGATGGAATAGAGTGATCAGGAACAGAACAATTTGCTGGTAAATTTGTTGGATCTTCGATTGCTTCAATGAGAGGATTCCTCCATCCCGATGCTGCTGTACTGTGCGAGCACGAGGTACTGGAAACATACTAGTTTGGAATGGCATAAGGGAATAGAGTGCTACCAAATATCTGAAGAATGACACTCTCCCCCTCAACTGGTTAAGTGTCTGTTGTGAACGGTTCTTGTGGAGATACAGTCTCGGTGACATTTTCTTCCATATTTTCTGATGACTGCTGAGTGATGTCTGAAGGTTCAGACTGGTCCACACTCATCATAGGAAACTCTTGAGTATCAACAGTGATATCTTCTTCATTATCAACAATAGTAGAAATTCCTCCCCCTGGGTGATCTGAATCGATTGGAGGAAACACATTGAATGGCTTGAACAGTTTGTCGTAGTCAAACAGCCAGTTAGGCCCCACATGAGCATCTGTCTCATTTTCTTCCAACCAGCGCACATCTGCCTTGGCTTCAAACTTAGGAGTCGACTTAAGATTCAACAAAGTGCACGGACACCCGAAAGCTCGAAAGTGTGCGAGTGTGGGCTTATGACCATAAACAATATCATAGGGAGTTTTCATATGAGATTTGTTGATCAACACCCAATTTTGAACGTAACAGGCAGTGTTGATCGCTTCAGCCCAGAAGTATAATGTTAACTTTGAATCACATAGCATTGTTCATGTAGCTTCAATCAAAGTACTGTTCCTTTTTTCAGCAACACCATTCTGCTGCGGGGTACGAGCTGAGCTGTACTGACGAAAAATTCCCTTTTCAGCACAAAAATGATTCAGTGTAGAGTTCTTGAACTCCGTGCCATTGTCACAAAAAATTCCCTTGAGCTTCAAGTTCAACTGATTTTCCATAAGCACCATGAACTTCTTGATCAAGTCAGCTGTCTCACCTTTATTTGATTAGAAAAACACCCAAGTGAAATGGGAGTAGTCGTCGGTGATTACCAAACAGTGATTACTACGAGATAGACTCAAGACATGAACTGGACCGAACAAGTCCATGTGAAGCAAGTGAAAAACACTAGAAATGGTATTTATCAGTTTTGGCTTTTATGAGTTCCGATGATGCCTGCCTAACGCACAAGCCACAAACTTCTCGATAGTCATGAAGTCTTTAACTGGCAAGCCGCATACAATATTGTTCTTTGCAAGATGATTCAGGGTTTTGACATTTGCATGGCTAAGACGACGACGCCACAACATGGCATTATGTTCGGACACTTTGGAGCACAAGCATGTAATTTCGTCGGGAAAGTTCTTGTTCATGTCAATCAGGTAGGCATTATCTTTTCTTTGAGATCTGACTAGGACCCACTCGTTTGGTATGACAATACCAGGTTTCAGAATCAGGCATTCTTTGTTGGTAAAGTGTGTAGAAAAACCCTTATCACAAATTTGTGACACGCTGAGCAAACTGCGCTTCAGTTCAGGAATATAGTTAACATTTCAAACTTTAAAACTCCATTACTCACAGTACCCTTTTGGGTAATCTTCCATTTCTCTCCTCACGCAAAGGAAACATATCCGCCATTAAATATTTGAATGTAATTCAGCTGAGATATATCCCCCGTCATGTGCCTGGAACAGCCACTATGAACAAACCATGGTCTGATAATATTCCTCCATAGCTATTCCTACAAAGTATGCTAGATTAATTAGTTTTGGGTACCTAGTCCATTGTAGTTCTGGGTAAACCTAACTTGGCTAACTGTGTTACGGGTTGCCATGACATATCCTCGTCATTATCAAAAATCAAATATGAAGACGTTGAGGACTTTGTTACCGGAGACTTGGGCAACCATTTGTATTTCGGTTTGAAAACTTTGTGATTTACATAAGTGGTTGACTTAGTCTTTGGTTTGCGGATAGAGAAATCGGCCGGCTTTGCCCTTTTAGATGTTTTCGGTTCAGAGATCCACTTCGGTCTTAGAACCGAAATCGAGTTTCCATTCCGCCTTGGAGTCACAATGGGCTTGGTCTGATGAAAACTTGACCGGTCCGCCTTTTTTTTCTTCCAGTCACCGTCAGAGGGTTTTGGCTTGTTATACCTCATGTTATTTGAGTTAAATCTAGTGGAGGTATTCCGAGGCATAGTCCTTTGATGGTGTCTGTATTATGGAACCTACGGAAGTCTAGAGCAATTTCTTGCAATGTGACTAGGAATGCCACAGTTAAAATAGGTTTGGCTTTTAACGAAAAAATCATTATGGCCGATTCCCGGTCTTGCTCTGTTGTGTGAGCTTGCTTTTCCATCTTTGAACTTATCATTAGAAACTTCACATTTAACATTATAGGAACCCTTTTCTTTCACAAAACTTAGGTGACAAAGGTTTATTTTTATTTTTAAGTTCAACAGTTTTATTAAAGGACAGATCACTGCCTTTTAAAGTTCTAGAAAAAGTAACCAAACGATTGTCTTTGCTCTTAAAAACAGAGCCCACACACACATCAGTAGCATTGTTATTTAAAACAGAAAAAACAGGCAAATTTAAAGAAACAGAAGATTCAAAAGGGGATTATTACTTCATCTGCACACGAGCTAGACATGTTAGAATTGTTCACACCCTGAGGTTAATTCAGTTGTCGAGTCTGTATCAACAATACCCTTGCCACTTGCAGTTGACTTACCATACTGCATACATTTTTCATTTTCTTCCTTTACCTAGGTAATAGGAAGACTCGTATAATTATTGTTGTATGGAGGGGAACCATGTAATATCCAATACCCACACCCTTATTTTCTTTTCACTTTAATTGATTTTCTATAATTGACTCAACGACAGCACTAGTTACATCAAATTTTTTAAAATTGAATTCGGCATTGTTGAACTTATTTGTTAGTTTTACTATCTCCAATTTCGATGCTAAAATTATATTGCAGTTTGGACAAATCTTGTTTTTGTGCCTCTATTTTATCTTTTAATGCCTGTTCAAGTTTTTTAAGTGTTGAGTTTTCATATTTTACACCCTCCATTTCCCTCATCAAGTTACTGTTATGTATTTTATACAATCCTACTTTATCGATGCACTATTGAGAACAAAGTACAGGATTTACCTCAGTTTGTTTGGTGGAGGTGAAGGCCATGAAAGCATGCTGAAGATCCCTGACTTGCTCCTCAGTTTCATTCTCCTCTTCATCAACATCCACCTCAGCAAAATTCGCAATTTCAATGCTCAAATTCAGTGCTGCCATTTGATCCTCCCAAGAGAAATTCTGAACACCAAACCTCTCTCACCCGTGCTTGAACTAGCCACATTTTCCTTTCTTCCACCATGTACCAGAATCATTGCTTTCTCTCGATTTCCTTCCTTAGCCGGATGATACATTCACGAGCAAAATGACCCGGCTCATGACAGTTGTAGCACCATAGAGAACTTTTGTTGAATCCCACTTTTTGATTAGCAGGCACATTGCAGTTGTTCCTGCCTGTCCTCTTGGTGAACTTCTTGGCTCTAAAAACAACCATGGCAATTTGCCAAGAAATATCCATTTCCTCTACATCATCAGGATGTAACTGATCTAGCTCAGCAGCCACAACAGGTTGTACCAGGTCTCCAGCAAGAAAAGCATTATAGCAGTTCATAAAACCTGCCATTAGAGTTATTTTTTCTTGAGTCTCTTTGGAAATAATAGGAATTTGAATGGGAGACTGGCTGGAGGTGGCCACAGAAGCTTGCGATTTTGGTGCAGGAGCTGATTGTGGAAAGAAAGCTGTGGCAGCTGGTTTAGGTTGTGGAGTAGGTTGACTTTGAGATGACCTGAACATGGAGAAAGTCTGCTAAGACTGTTGCTTTTGAACTGGCTGACTTTTGAACAGTGGGAAGCTATCTTGTGAAACTAGAGCATTTTTAGCCGTCACTCCATAACCAACAGTATTATAGGTACTTGCATGATTTATAACGTGCTGCTTGTCGTCCATGTCATAAGACTTGATAATCGCCATCACCTCAGAGAGAGTCAGTTTAGCCAGATCCTTAGTCTTCTTAATAACAACAACATTTAAATCCCAGTTCTTTGGCAAAGAATTCACCAGCTTGTTGTAGATCTCGGCAGATGTGAGATTTATATTTGCAGACCTAATCTCCGTGATTAACGAGATGAACCGGTGAAGCTGTTTTTCAAAAGACTCTCCCAAAACATAGTTGAACATGTTGAATTGTTGTCTGAGAAGTTCTTGCCTGCTTCTCCTCATATCTTCATTTCCTTCAAATACTTCAATGAGAGCCTCCCAGAGTGCTTTAGCAGAATTCAACTCTCTAAATCCCAAGGCAATTTCAGGTGAAAGTGCCATGGTCAAGGTAGCAAGAGCCTTCTTATCTTCCTCAACAATGTCAAAGTCAGAATTTATATACAACTCAACTGGCTTTGTCTCCACTTCTTCGGAGCCCTCTCTTTGATATTTAATAAGCTGAGGACCTCTAACTATGCTTCTCCACATTTTCGCATCCTTTTCTTTCACGTACTTCTCAAATCTGAACTTCTACTCAGCAAACCCTTCTGATGTCCGTAGACGAGGCACACGAGTGGTAGTCCCCATGATGGAGCGTTGCATTTGAGGACATACTGACACCTGATTGATCCATAATGTCCGTAACCGAACACTTGATAGGGAGACCGAAAACAACAAACTTCTTCCGAGAACACAGAATGTTGACCGAGAACTGTCAACAATATCTGAAGACACACGAAGTTGCCCGAGAAAGACGAAATCAATCCGAGAATGACGAATTCACCCCGAGAACTTGTAAATCCTCCCGAAAACCTTGAATGTAGACCGTGAACTTTGGGATCTTCCAGAGAACTTCAAAATCAACCCGATAACTAAGAATAGTTCAAGATATGGTAAATCTTGAATATTTAACTTAATCCCGAGAATGATGGGATTCAAATTAAATATGAGATATACCAAAATCTACTCCAAACTAAACTGCTCACCGGCCGAAGAATACGAAGAACAGTTCTTCAAGATCCAAAAACCTTCAACACAATATACCTTCGTAAATCAACGACATAATCCTTGATATCACCAATAACCGAGCCTATAGTTGGTCTATAGGCTCTAATACCAATTGTAAGTCCCGTGACGGGTCTTTCAATGTGATATCAATATACTCGATGATTTGGCGGAAACTAATCACCAAGCCGATTCTATAAAACAACCAAGAACACACGTAAAACAAACAGAGAGGCTTCAAAACACACGTATATTATATGTCGGGTGCTTAAGCCCTTAATAACTTACACGGTTTGAATGACAATGAACGAACCACCTAATATCGTTAACACATGTTCTATATATATCCTACCAACTGGGCCCAAACAAAACTAAAGCCCACCGAGATCAACAGATCTCGGTTTACATAAAAGCCCAACTTAGCCAAAACTAGACCCAAAACTACAAGCATAAACCACAAAGTATGACCCAACAAATATTTTGATTCTTAAGTCTTCTAAACCCATCTAATGACTAAAATACTTCAGTTCATACTCTGCAACAGCTTATACTACAAGTTTTTAACCAAAAACAAGAAGGTAAATCATATTTCTAAGTTGTTTTAAACAAGTTTTTATTATTAGAATTGGGTTTGATTAAGAAAAAGCCTATCTATCCATGAAAAACACTTCCAAATCATGCAAAAACAGCGATTGATGTTAAACAAGTGTATTAATCTGTTTTGATAAGTTTTACGTTCATAAACACGGATTAGAGGGTTTAAACGATGTTTTTACGGTTCAAAAGTTCGGTTTAGAACCCTAACCGAAACCTTAACTTTCATGAGTGGTATCTTGATGATAAAAGCTTGGTTTGTGATATTGGACACGTAATTAGCTTATGTAGAAGCACGAGAACCCGGAAATTGGATTAAGAGAGCGAAAAACGGGCGAAAACCGCAAAGGTAATATCGAAATGTTCGATTACGGGCTGTTTAGGTTAAGGTTATGATGTGCATTTTGTTAAGTCATGAAACTTTGCAAGGACATCAGGGACCCTGTCCAAATTTGGTAATTGTTTGACTATCCGAGAATATTTGGCGAATTTATTACCGAATTGGAACGTTAATTTGGGAAAAATACCTAAAATGCTTGAAAAAATATGAAAATTTGTGCGAATCGTAGATTTGGTATATTATGATCACTTATGAAATTTGGAGTCATTTGAAAAACCCTAGGTATGCTTTGTGCGTTCGCGTTTATTTGAATTTTCATGGTCGTTTTCGGATCGAAAAAAGTATTTGGCAAGGGAGTTAACTTTTGGAATTACTACAAGTTATTTTGGGAAGTGTTTTGATCTCTCAGGAATTTTGGCGAATTTTTCGGAAATCGTTTGGTATAAACGGACGATTTTCAGGTTAAATATAGCATATAAAATGAATTTTTATAAACTAATAAATCAGAAAATAATTCCAAAAATATTTTTATAAAAATATACATATCTTAATTAATAAGTTTCTAAATTATCATAATTTAGTGATTAATGGATAATTAATTATGCTAATTTGAATATTAAACAAATTCAATTCTAATAAAAACCGACATGTTCGTGATTAACGAACCTGCTGGAATAGCATAACATCAAGAGTGATCAAACATCATATTTTCTGGTCAATTAAGTAAAAACAAACTTTTTGTAAGAAATCCGGACAATTTGGATAGATTGTGCGCGTTTTTCTCCAAATCAAACTGAATAAACGGAAACGAGCCCCGTAGCAAATCAAGACCCCTAATTCATGATCTTTTTTTAACTTAATCATTCGATCAACCAACACGTTTACCCGAGTTTAAATCCCCATAACTGTTTTTCAAACGCGTAAATGAGCAACTTGGCCCCGCTGGTGAAACGGGGAAACTAAGCCAAGTTCGATTTTAAACATTAGATATTAAACAACATCACAATCTAAGCCTATTGACACTTTCTGGGTGTTACAGCCACACCCATACTAGCTATACAACCCAGCTTAGTATGAAGATTATAATAATATTAAAATATTAATATTAATATAATATTGACTATAGGGACTAAGTGATAGCAAGGGAAACGAACCCCTAGCTGATCTCGCATTGAGTGCCTACAAAACCGTGAGTTTCATGACCCCCCCTTTCAAACTGTTTATGAACTTATGGGGTGAAAAGCATGCCTATATACGTTATTTATTTGAAAACGGTTCAGGATATAAATTATCTGAACGTCCTTATACGAAAAGTCCCAACAGGCATACTAACTGACTACGTGCTGATGGAAAGTGAATAGTATTATTGATTGACATATTACATGGAGTTAATACGAATGCCAAAACATAATGAAATTACACGTGACGACGTGTTCATACAAACACTTTATGAAATGTTTTACTTAATAAATTGGGGATATAATGTGGCATGTGAAGGCCATGAGGCTATTGTGGGCGGTAGGGGGGCTACAGTAGTAACAGACAAAAGTTGAGTATGGCTTATGAGCCAAGTTCTGCTACAACTTAATAAAACAAAGTTGAGTATGGCCCATGAGCCAAGTTCTGCTGCAACTTAATAAACAAAGTTGAGTATGGCCTATGAGCCAACTTCTGCTGCAACTTAATTAACAAAGTTGAGTATGTCCTATGAGCCAAGTTCTGCTACAACTAAACAGACTAACTTTATTATGACATGAATTCCGAGAAAATAATGTGATCATGCATATCGTGGGCAGAAGGGGAGCCATAGTGATTGATGATATGTGAGATCTACTATACGTGTGTATGTGTGTGTGTGTGTGTGTATATATATATTTATATCCATAGTATGTGGATAGGTATCGAAAATACTATAGAGTAGGAAATACTAGATATATATATACAACATAAATTCTGTGTAATGGTTGACCTTAAGCGGAACCGTTGTGGGCGGAAAGGGAGCCACAGTGGTTGGTGTTACATGGAAAATGAAAGCACGTAGTACGAACAAACAGTCACAATTTTATCGTAAATTGAAAGTTTTATCCTAAACTTATACACATACATATGTACATACAAGGACATAAACGTAAATACATTTTCTTACATACGCGTGTACATACAAACTATGTCTGTGTGGTACACAGAACTGATTTCGTTAAAACTTATGAAACTCACCAACTATTCGTAGTTGACGTGTTTTTAACATGTTTTCAGGTATTCAAAAAAATGGAGTAAAGTGCTTATGTGCTATTTGTTTGGATTGTGAACGATGCTATGTAAACTAGGACAAGCGTTCGAGTTAGAAGTGAGGTAGTTAAGGAACTAGTTTGGATTGTATCACCTAGTTTGTAAAAGATGTTAGAACAATGTAAAATATTGTAAATTAGTTAGTAATGTTTCTTTATGAATGTAACGCCCGTTAAACTTCGGTTCAATGAATTTAAGCTTGTAAAGTATGTACATATCTCGGGATTTATCCGACCTTCTTCGGAGACCTTTCATCCCGGTACGTTAAATTACTTTACTTTTCTTCAAAGTTTCTCCATCCTTCCAACTTTAGGGGCTAGAGTGAAACATTTGTATATTATAATCAAAAACCCTAGCCCCCCTTTGTGCAGTCCGATCGGCCAAGAGAAGCAGCTATCCCACCCCCGTTTTTCTATTTTGCAGCCAAGGTGTAGGTGTAAAACTCCAATTAAAGGTTAGCCCTACATCCCTACAAGTCTTTTACACCTTAATTGGTCATTATAACTCGCTTATTGATCATTAAATCACTTGTTTTAGGCTTACTGGGCGGCTGTCCAATTGATCAATTTCGGGATTGTTTTGGCTGAAGTTTTTGCACCAAAATCTTCTTAGGTATGTCTAGTTCAACATACTTTAAAATAATGTCCATTGGTGTTCATTTGATTGGTCAACTAGTTGTAGATTGAAAACTAGTTTTCGGTTGTCTAGAATAGTGAATTAATGCGTTTACGCAAGGGATGAAGTAAGTAATGACCAATTCAGTTAGGATAGCTTTGGTTTAATGTACAGGCTGTTGGAAAATGATTTTTATAAGAATTGGGGCTGAATTGGTTATCGGTTACTCAAATCAACGTGTATTCGCGTTTATTGAATAGTTGGTGCGTTGTGCTTGCGAGTTACCGACCCATTTGACTCATGTAGCGTCGTTTGGACTTGTTGGCTGTGAATTTATCATATAGGGTCCACATGGGGCTGAGTTGGATGTTAATTGCCTAAACAACTCTTAAATGCGCGTATTAGTCTCACCAAGTGCTTCCGAGGGTAAATTGGGAATTCTTTATTCTCGGGAGTGACTATGTGACGTTTTGGTAAATAAGAGGCCCCGGGGGCTGTTTTAATCGAATGTGGTGAGGTCGAGGCTTTAGGTAACATGAACCATGTTAGAACGCCTCGTAGGATAAACGAGTCCATTCGGTGTCATTAGTAATATTGTATGTAAACCGACAGGTGTTTGATGTTGTGGGGATACTTAGGGGTTCTCTAACTCGTGGTGATTTCGTACCTTGTGTCAGGTGAGTTCATGATGCCCCTTTTTACTCTTTTCAAGTTTTGGGCTAGCATACACACTTAAGCAATTTTGCTTGATGAACAGTTTAAATTAATTAACAAGGGCTTACTTGTATAGATTAGGCCTCGGGATGATATTATTGTATGTTTCGATGTATGTTTATACATGTATTATTCTATGGCCAATAATTGGCGATGTTAATTAGTCGTTATCGACTTAGGATGTTTACGTATGCCTACTTTGTGTTTGCGTACGTCGGATGAGATATTACGTGTTTGGGTTATACGTGTGCTCGACCCTGATGTAATTACTTGGATGATATTTATAGGGATATAATTATATATATGTACATATATATAAGTATGAGCGAAGCGAAATACGTGTTTCGCTTCCCATGGCTGAGCGAAGCGAAATACCTGTTTCGCTTCTCATGGCTGAGCGAAGCGAAATACCTGTTTCGCTTAAAGCCATATTACTTCGTGATTCTTCCTCAGGACCTGATTTTTACTCTTTTTCAACTTTCGACACATTCTGACGCCATGCACCTGATCCTGAACCCATATCTCTCACAGTCCAAACACCACCCTTTATATCTTAAAGTGCACCCGAGAGGTTATAACTTACCAAGTTTATATTTTTTCTTACATATCACAGCTCGATCTATTATTTATATCTGTTAGCATGCCGATTCTAACCATAAAACTTAACCATTTAAACCGAAACCTACCTTTTGCTTCGGGTTAAAGTTCAGATATGGACAATACGTAGATCTGGACGTGATTCTTGTTATTTGATGACGTTTACACACGAGATTCTTCCTTCTTCTTCTTCTCTTTTTTTTACAAGGATTTGGATCCGGAATGTAGAGAGAAAGTGTGTGTGTTCTTGAGTGTGTGTGTGTGGTGAAAGGTAACAAAATGGTGAAAAGGTGGAGGGGTTAGGCTTATATAGGGGGCCATGGGCCCCACAACCCACTCACAATTCCAAATCCAAATATTAACCAAACACTAAACATACGACTAACTTAACGACACATAGTTATTAACAAAACTTTTCGTCATTTATTATTTAACAAAAGTTGGATGTCACATTAAAACTTGAACTCACTCAGCTCAAGCTGACTTTGTGTGTATGTTAGTGTGAGTTTCAGGTTAGGAGGAGGATGCTTACCGCTTGGACGTGCTCGAGGCTACTTGGACGGTTGAAGGCATATCTAGTCGGAACGT
Source organism: Bidens hawaiensis (assembly GCF_021521415.1). Classification (NCBI taxonomy): domain Eukaryota; kingdom Viridiplantae; phylum Streptophyta; class Magnoliopsida; order Asterales; family Asteraceae; genus Bidens; species Bidens hawaiensis. Next base: position 231,912 of record NW_027494935.1, read on the forward strand.
TTCAATAATGAACAATGTTTTTTTTAATTTTTACTAAATACAATTAAACTTGGTTTTGGGCCTAATTCCCGGGTTGGGGAATTTGTTTTAGCACTTATGATTTTCCGTTGATTTTATACTCTGAACTGGTTTTCAAATAAAATATATTTCTTTATGTTAAACTTTTGTTAAGTTTTGGGAATTTTGATACTTATTATTCCGCTGTTATTTACTCTGAACTTGTGTTGAACAAAACGAATTTGATTGGTTTTAAATTTTTATGAATTTTGGACATGATTACCAACAGTAGGATTCCCGGGGTTTGGGGTCTTACAATGAACAATGTATTTGATACCAGTTGTATCTGTTACATTTCCGTTTTACGCTTTCGCAAATCGCTCAACGGGGTGTGATACTCACACACCTCACAAGTTAATTCACACCTTTCACAAACAATCACCATAGTTTCAGAAAGTACCTGATCAACCATTAGTGAATGTTGACTAGGTACTTCAACTTTTTCAGCAATCACCCCATCTTCACAAACTTTAGCAGCTTTTGCTTCTTCAGCATTAATCTCCTCAAAATCATCATCTTCTACAAAATATATCTTTCCGTGAGGCATCTCTTCTCCATTGAACCATCCTGCAAAATTTTCAAGAATGTCAGGTGAAAAATTGATTGAAAGAAATTAGGAGGAATAGGATGAATCTTGTCATATGTTCGAGGCATAAACTCCTCTTCAAAATCGTCGGAATCCTCATCTTTGAAATCTTCAATAGCCATAAAAGCTTTTGATGAAATTAGGATTCTCAAACTCAACAACATCAGCTATCTCAGCCTCAACAGTATTCTCAGAAACAACAACCTTTTCAAGAACATCCGTTTTCTCAGCAACTTTAGCAACCTCACAACCTTAAACACCTTTATGTTCCATAGCTACAAAAACTTCATTACAAACTAAATGAGTGGGCCAATGAAATCTTTAGTGAATGAATGTTTTCACAAATGAGTTCACGTTGTGAATTAGTAAGCCAAAGTGTACGAATGAAACATATTAGCGAATTGGGAGTGGGAGATAAGGTGAATGGTTCCACTAGCGAATGAGTAGTATCCTTAGAGAATGGTTGTTATGAAGGTTATAACAAACTCCAATAAAATTAGTGAATGAATTCAAGATATTAAGGAATGAGCTCAAGAAATGGTAGAATTAACTCAAAACTTCGAACTCAAACCCAGCAGCCAAACTATGTCAAAACCATACCAATTCGATCCATAACTCAAGCAAACCAATCGACAACATTAAATGAACCCAAGTCGTACTAAAATCAAACCAAATTTAGGTCAAAACATGTCCAATTTTGACAAACACTTCTGACTGGACCTTGTTGATCTCTTCAAAGAAATCTGAGTTGATTATCAGCTTATAAGACTTTACTATCACGATAACTTCTGCGTTCTTCCGGCTCAAGGCGTCAGCAACCACATTAGCCTTTCTCGGGTAATACTTAATATCACAATCATAATCCTTTATTAGTTCTAACCACCTTCTCTGCCTCATGTTCAGCTCTTTCTGCTCAAAGAAGTAATTCAAACTCTTGTGGTCCGTGTATATAGTACACTTGGTACCATACAAGTAGTGTCTCCAGATCTTAAGAGCATGTACTACAGCGGCTAGCTCTAGGACATGCATCGGATACGTACATTCATGAACTTTCAATTGCCTAGACGCGTAAGCTATGACCTTCCCTCGTTGCATCAACACGCAACCTAACCGCTGATATGAAACATCAGTGCAAACTACCAAATCTTCTTCTCCGTCGGGCAGAACAAGGATTGGAGCTTGCGTGAGCCTCTTCTTTAGTTCTTCAAACGCCTCTTCTTGCCACCTACCCCAATCGAACACCACAGTCCTTCAGGTCACACCTGTCAACGGTACGGCTATCTTAGAGAAGCCCAGAATGAATTTCTTATAATAGCCAGCTAATCCTAGGAAACTGCGTATCTCGATCGGGTTTCGCGGGGTATTCCAAATCTTTTATCGCTTCGATCTTGGCTGGGTCCACAGTAATCCCCTCTGAATTGATTATATGACCTAGAAACTGCACCTCTCCCAACCAAAATGCGCACTTCGAGAACTTTGCATACAATTTCAACTTCTTCAAAACTTCCAATACTTCCCCTGGCAGTCCCTAGCAGGGTCCAAGGGGCAAAGCCCCTGGCTGGGGTTGAGCTGCCAGGTCAGCTCAGAAAAATTTTATTTTCGTTAATAGGTCCTTTAACAAAAACGCATCAGAAAATGAATCGGGTCAAATTTTAATAACAACTTAAACAATTTCGCATGGGTGGAATTTTGCGTAGAATTTCGCTTCGCATAACCTTTTCGATTCTCAGGGCTGAGCGAAGCGAAATACCTGTTTCGCTTCCCATGGCTGAGCGAAGCGAAATACGTGTTTCGCTTCTCACGGCTAAGCGAAGCCAAATACCTGTTTCGCTTCTCATGGCTGAGCGAAGCGAAATACCTGTTTCGCTTAAAGCCATATTACTTCGTGACTCTTAGTCCAACACCACCCTTTTTATCTTAAAGGGCACCTGATCCTGAATCCATATCTCTCATAGTCCAACACCACCCTTTTTATCTTAAAGTGCACCTGAGAGGTTATAACTTACCAAGTTTATATTTTTTCTTACATATCACAGCCCGATCTATTATTTATATCTGTTGGCATGCCGATTCTAACCATAAAACTTAACCATTTAAACCGAAACCTACCTTTTGCTTCGGGTTCGAGTTCAGATCCGGACAATACGCAGATCCGGATATGATTCTTGTTATTTGACGACGTCTACACACGAGATTCTTCCTTCTTGTTCTTCTCTTTTTTTTACACGGATTTAGATCCGGAATGTAGAGAGAAAGTGTGTGTGTTCTTGAGTGTGTGTGTGTGGTGAAAGGTAACAAAATGGTGAAAGGGTGGAGGGGTTAGGCTTATATAGGGGGCCATGGACCCCACAACCCACTCACAATTCCAAATCCAAATATTAACGAAACACTTAACATACGACTAGCTTAACGACACACAGTTAATAACAAAAATTTTCGTCATTTATTATTTAACAAAAGTTGGATGTTACAATAAAACTTGAACTCACTCAGCTCAAGCTGACTTTGTGTGTATGTTAGTGTGAGTTTCAGGTTAGGAGGAGGATGCTTACCGCTTGGACGTGCTCGAGGCTACTTGGACGGTTGAAGGCATATCTAGTCGGAAATTTTCAATATTGAACAATGTTCTTTTTAATTTTTACTAAATACATTTAAACTTAGTTTTGGGCCTAATTCCTGGGTTGGGGAATTTGTTTTAGCACTTATGATTTTCCGTTGATTTTATACTCTGAACTGGTTTTCAAATAAAATGTATTTCTTTGTGTTAAACTTTTGTTAAGTTTTGGGAATTTTGATACATATTATTCCGCTGTTATTTACTCTGAACTTGTGTTGAACAAAACGAATTTGATTGGTTTTAAATTTTTATGAATTTTGGACATGATTACCAACTGTAGGATTCCCGGGGTTCGGGGTCTTACAATGAACAATGTATTTGATACCAGTTGTATCTGTTACATTTCCGTTTTACGCTTTCGCAAATCTCCCAACGGGGTCTAACACTCACACACCTCACAAGTTAATTCACACCTTTCACAAACAATCACCATAATTTCAGAAAGTACCTAATCAGCCATTAGTGAATGTTGACTAGGTACTTCAAATTTTTCAGCAATCACCCCATCTTCACAAACTTCAGCAGCTTTTGCTTCTTCAACCTTAATCTCCTCAAAATCATCATCTTCTACAAAATATATCTTTCCATGAGGCATCTCTTCTCCATTGAAGCATCCTGCAAAATTTTCAACAATGTCAGGCGAAAAATTGATTGAAAGAAATTAGGAGGAATAGGATGAATCTTGTCATATGTTCGAGGCATAAACTCCTCTTCTAAATCGTTGGAATCCTCATCTTTGAAATCTTCAATAGCCATAAAAACTTTTGATGAAATTAGGATTCTCAAACTCAGCAACATCAGCTATCTCAGCCTCAACAGTATTCTCAGCAACAACAACTTTTTCAAGAACATCCGTTTTCTCAGCAACTTTAGCAACCTCACAACCTTAAACACCCTTATGTTCAATAGCTACAAAAACTTCATTACAAACCAAATGAGTTGGCAAATGAAATCTTTAGCGAATGAATGTTTTCACAAATGAGTTCACGTAGTGAATGAGTAAGCCAAAGTGTACGAACGAAACATATTAGCGAATTGGGAGTGGGAGATAAGGTGAATGGTTCCACTAGCGAATGAGTAGTATCCTTAGAGAATGGTTGTTATGAAGGTTATAACAAACTACAATAGAATTAGTGAATGAATTCAAGATATTAAGGAATGAGCTCAAGAAATGGTAGAATTAACTCAAAACTTCGAACTCAAACTCAGCAGCCAAACTATGTCAAAACCATACCAATTCGATCCATAACTCACACAAATCAATTGACAACATTAAATGAACCCAATTAGTACTAAAATCAAACCAAATTTAGGTCAAAACATGTCCTATTTTGACAAATTAAAATCAAAACAAAACCGTTTTAAACACTAAATTGAGCCAGTCTTAACTAAATTCAATCCAATATAGTCCAGATCAACTGATTCAACACAATTCAGCCAATCTTAACTCAATTAACATTATTTAATATATCAATCCTCAGGTCATTATACAAGAAATTATCACTTCAAATTGAACGAATCGATTCAAATAAAGTCTATATAAAAGTCCATACATCCAATTTGATTAAAAAACACGTCAATATCCTAAATTAGTTCATGAATTGACTAATCAGATCATCCTTAAGCTTTTGACACCACTTTAGAACTCATGAATTTCATCATGATTTGAACATTTACAGGATCTAGTATATGATTGTAGTTAATAACGAACAATTAGGGCTCAGTGTGTGTTTGTGTGTGTTCTTAGAGTGAAATCAGGTAGAGTAATGTGAGGAATGTTCAATAAAATACAGGTTGATAACTAGAAATAAGTTTACATGACTATATATTGACCACAATTCATTCGCTAAACAAGTTAGTGAATGAGTCCCTTTCGATACGCCATTCACCAGACACTCCCTAACGAATGGCCTTATACTTTAAATGTCTATACACTAACAAGCTCTAGCATATTAGCCGACCAAAATTGGTCCATTTGCTAGACAGACCTAGCGAATGACCTTTACATTATTAATAAAACCAGTCCCTAGAATTATATACAATACCAAAAAGATAAACAAAGATCTAGAAAACAAATGATGTATCAACAATCCTAGGTTGTGATCTTTCCATCACAAGCTAAATTGTTTTATAACTAAAATATGATCTCATTTCACCAAAGTGTCTAATTTTGTGTTGTTTATGTAATTCATAACTCTCATCATGTTCTTACGTGATTATGTGCCTAAAACTTTTAGAATATTTCATACTTTGTTTATCAAGCATGATTTAAGTAGTTTGAGCTAAGTTGTTCTGTATTCTAGCAAAGATGTTAGGAATACGAGCAAACTTTTTTAATAACTTGATTCATGAAAGCTTTGTGTTATCTACTTTGTATTAAGTCATTTATTTTTGGAACTTTACTATACATGGGCAAGATAACTTGCTTGGAGTATGATACTTAGCATTTTTTATTGTGATTTGTGTCTCGAGCAACATAGTATCTTTGAGCATGATATCTTCATTTTACACTTATTACGCTACGTTTTAACTTAAGTTAGATTGAGTGTGCATGGCATTTATTTCCTGAGCAAGCTTTGCGTTGCTTGTGGTTTTGATCTCAAGCATAATGGTATTTAACCTTGCTTGGAACTATTCTCGAGCATGGTTATTATTTGGAATTTTAGGTACTTTAGTTATCTTGGATTTTTGCTTGTGCTAAACGACAAAATACTCGGAACCTAGCAAACAAACAAAACTGTTGGGTATAAAATGGGAACTTAAACATTTTTGCAAACACATATCCCTCTCTCTAAACACTTTGTCTACTCGTGCCCTAGAATCTCAAATTACTCTATCAATCTATACTTGTTGATTACTTTCACTAATTCCGACAATATTTATTGTTTTAATCTATGATTTCCGAAACCTATTGTCCAGGTTTAGTGTTTTAATTTTGAGATTTACTTACCGGTTTGTTTTTGTGTAGGTTTTTGATTCGAGGATACAGGTTACTTGAAAGACACAATCGTTTTCTAGTCTTTAGTTTTTTTCTTTCAATAATTCTTTTTTGCATGTGTATTTTTTGTCACATATCATCATGACTTACAAGTTTGAAAATAGACACAATATGTGTGTTCTATTGAAAGTCACTACTGAAAGCCAAGAGCCATTTCCAATGATACGATGGTTGGAGTTGTCAAACCTTAACTTTACTTTAACAGCCAATCACCATTTATGGAAATCATATCAACGATTTCTGGTCTACTGCTAAATACATTAAAGATGTCAATAGGGCATGAAATGATGCAACGATTCAAATAAGGGATAAAGAGATTACATAGGCTATGGTAAGGAATAGGTTGCAACTGAATGATGATCATCTTTAGCAGATTCCGTATTTAGAAAGATGCTTAATGAGGATTTTTCAAGAGACAATGGGATATTAGGGGATTATTCATGAAGGACAGTTCCAGAAAGGGATGATTCCTTTACTTTTTAGATTTCTCATTCACCATGTTATTCTAAGCAGATCCCCGAGGCACAGCTCCTACACACCCTCTCCAGATCTCCCCAGACACAGCTGTTACACCCCTCCTCATCACAGGTGCTCACACATGAAACCCCCACTCCCTCGCTGTCTCGTTCGTTGTCCCAGTCTCAGTCGCGGTTTAAAATTCCAAGCATGCTACTTAGGACATCAAAATGTATGGGAACTCACCTCGGGTTTCCTTTATTGGATTCTCCAGCGCAAGTACCATTGATAGACAGGTTTAATAGCGTCATTCCCAGCTCACAACTGTTCGTCTCAGATTTCAAAGACGTAAGCCCAGACGGCAACTGCGATTTTTGAGCAATCGCCGTGGGTTTGGGGAGGCATCAGAAATACTGGCCGGATGTTAGGCGTGGATTGATGAACGAGCTAGACACGAACGAAGGGTGGTTGAGGGTGATGTTCAGCAGAGAGGATGATCGTTTGCATGATAGGGATCACTCCAAGCTAGATTATTCAACACGGTTAGACCGGCGCTAGAGAATTGTTGGTTCGGCGTACCCGTTCACGGGCACCTTGGTGCTTAGACATACGGGTGTGTGTTAGTCAATCTACACGGCAGTGACACTGAATCTTATTTCTCGTTGAGAATCAGCCTTGACTTGATTCCGAATCACCGGTTATATGCATAGCTAATTAGGGAGGTAATCACTGGATATATATCACACTGGAAGGGGATTTCCCAATGCAGCCGCCAGAATGTAATTGGGAAAGAAACGCACAACCAGTAGCGCTAGAATGGAAAACACTTTATGAACAGCGTTTGAGCTAGTACAAACAAATAAGCCAGGCTTGGTACAGGACATATCCTACCATTAATATAGATTGAAAGTTATAATAGCATTATCAGCGTATATGTATAGAAACACACACACATTTATACAAGACAATAATAATAATAATAATAATAATAATAATAATAATAATAATAATAATAATAATAATAATAATAATAATAATAATAATAATAATAATAATAATAATAATAATAACAACGCTTTTCTCCTCACATGCTGTCAATTTTCCCAAATGAGCACAGCAACTGAACGCCCTTTACCAAATTTAAAATCTCTAACAATAATAATAAATAATAATAATAAATTAATAAACAATAATAATAATAAATTAATAAATAACAATAATAATAATAAATAAATAATATTAATAATAATAAAATAGTAAATAATAATAATAAAATTAATACTAATAATAATAAAAATAATAATATAGTAAATGATAATAATAATATATTAGGCCCCTTCTAGACAAACGGGGCCTTAAAAGGGGCATAATACGCCGCATATAGCACTATACGTGGCGTATTAGCCCTCTAATAAGGACCCGTCTGCCCATCTTCCCCCATTATTATTATTATTTTCAAATTTCAAACACGCACACACACACATCCGAGCATCCAAACACGAGCTTCGATTGAACCGACACCGACACGACATCACATGAGCTTCGATTGGACCGAACACTGACACAACACGAGGTACGTGTTTCCTAGAATTAATGTTGATGATGAGGATGGTATTGATATGAGGATGATGACGATAAGGTTGATATTAATATACGACGGCTGGAGTCCGGCCGTTTTAAAGCCGGATTCCAGTAGTAGTGTTTGTAGGAAAGGTCAACGGCGGCGTATATCACTATACGCCGCCGCTGATAGTTATATATATTTTTTATTGATATTAATTATTATTATTCATTATTATTATTATTAATTATTAATTATTATTATTCATTATTGTTATTATTAATGATTTATTATTGTTAACATTTATATTTATATTTATTATTATTATTAATATTTATTATTTTTATATATTATTATTAGTTTTATTAATTATTATTGTTAGTATTATTATTATGTGATATTGTTGTTATTATTAATATTTATTATTATTATTATTATTATTATTATTATTATTATAGATGCAGAACGACGGGATTGAGATGGGGCTCAAGCTTGAGAAGGGGCAGGGCTGAGGGCGCGGCCGGGGCCGGGGCCGGGGCCGGGGATAGAGGGTCCCGGAACCGATAGAGGATGACGCCGTATTGGTCGAGTAACCACACCTACAGTTTCAGGAGGGTACCGGTGATGCATACTGGTATACACGCCTCCCACAGATGACCCGTTACAACACGGTCATCTATTGCCAATTTCGGGAGGACTACGACGCACGACAGTGGGCGGCCGTGTACCTCGCAGACGATATGCGTTAGTTATATTATATTATATTATATTATATTATATTATATTATATTATATTATATTATATTATATTATATTATATTATATTATAATATATTATATTATATTATATTATATTATATTATATTATATTATATTATATTATATACAGGCTGATTGCGACGTCCGTCTCGGGTAGCAATCAGGGCACGGAGCACTGCAGCTTCCGCGACCTGTTTTTTTTAAGTGTGTGCTGACCGGCACGACATGCAACCTTGTTAGGGGGTTTTTAGACTATTTTGCCAGTTATTACCACAGGCAGGCACGAGGGTCCTTCATCGGTGGCACGTACGTCACCCAGCTTGCGATCTCTCTAGGAGACCTGGTGGATGGGCTGGCTATCCCACCGACCCCTCCACACCCGCTGGATCGCAATCGTTGCACCAGCATGCACATTGTACATTCGTTCTACGGACCCAACGGCCCGTACAACCGATTGGTGTCTGGGGAGTGGGCACGTGCCCCTTACGTCCCGGTGCCTTTAGTCCAACCTCCTCCACTCGCGGCAGTGGAGGTGAATATTGTTGAGCATCCAGTCGATGAGGGGCCGGGGAGGAAGATGCTGGTGGTGACGCACATGAGGATCCGAACGCACATGAGGTATGTTTTATTATATTATCATTTGACAGTTTTTTTAATTCTTCTGTTTATTAAATGTATTTTTATTGTTTTGTTATTAGCCGCCGCCGCAGCACGTTCCACGTACATATCGCGCGGTGCGTTTGGATCCCGCCACCGACGCCAGGTTACGACCCGTTGAGCAGGGGATGATGCAGATGTCGCACCAGATCAGCTTGATTGTTCACTGTCTGGCAGCGAAGCAGTCCAGACATCTCTACCCTGTTCCCTCGCCACCCCCCTCCCAGTTTTGACCACGAGGCGAGCACGTCTGGCGTGATACGCGGATGGGGCGACGACGTGGACGTCGCCTGTGAGGGATCGGGGTCCAGGCGTAGGGCAGATGGCGACGACGTCGGCGATGTGGCGTTTAGGCCCCCCGTCGACGTAGACTTCGGGGGTATATGTAGATTTTTATACTTTTGTTTTATTTGTTATATTTAGTTTTATCTGCACATTTATTGTATATAATACTTGTTTTGGTGTATATATGTGTTATTTGTTTGGACCAAACTATTACCAAACAATCTGACTACGAGATGCATTTATTTATTAATATTAAAAAAATTATTATTTTATTTATATAAAATAAAAAAAAAATTTATTTATTTTGTCAATATATTATTAAAAACATAAAAAAACAAAACAACAAAGAAAACAAAGAATTAAAACATAATAAGAAAAGAAAAGTAAAGAAATCAAAGTAGAGCCAGTGATCAAGATGGCACACAACTTTTCATGCAATTTTTCAACCTACTCCATATGAACTGAGTGTGCCACCACTTAAACAAGACAAAACATTTGGGACCCTATCGATGAATATTTAAACTTGTCGGATTTTTGGGATGATGGTCACTTACCCATTGCTTAGTGACAATGGTAATGATCCTAGAATATGTTTTGAAGTGAAGACAACTATGGTTGGTGGTGGTCGCCGACGGTCAAGACAGTTGGAGTTTTAAGAAATCGAGAGGAGTTTCGAGATGCCGATAACGAAAGCAGCCATGAAATTGAATGTTGGTTGACAATGTTTAAGAAAAGATGTAGGGAGCTTAACATAAAGAGATGGCCTCATAGAAAGCTTAAGATCATTAAGTCATGAATTCAGAATGTTAAGGTAAGTTTCTATTATAGTATAATACATTAATACCCTTATTTTTTACTTTGTTCATCAATTCTCATACACACACACACATATATTGAAAGTTCGTTTGACAATGTTGGTTTGACACACACACACAAATATAATATTAATAATAATGATGAATAACAATAATAATAAAAAAAAAGAAAACAAAGAAAAAAAACATAATAGGACAAAACTTTGGGGGATTTTCCTAGAAAACCTCCTTATACGCGGTGTGTAGATCTACACACCACATATAAGGGGGTTTTCTAGCAAACCTCCTTGATGTGTGTAGAAAACCGGAAATAAATTGGATGACTAAAGAGTTTTACTTGAACAAGCCAACTTAGCTAAACAGTTCTGACTTGAAGTAGTGTTGATGTGTGAAGAGGAAATTGCCAAAGATGTAATAGAATCATTGGTTGATTTAAAGAAAGGAGAGAAGAGAAATATTGTTGAAGAGTTTGAATATGAACAAAGGGAATGACGCGAGGAGATGGTACATTATGCAAGAAAGAGAAAGAGAACCAAGATCTCTGAACTTGCTGAGCCGGCTTTCGCAACAACATCACAACCTGTTAAACCACATCCAACTAAATCACCTGCTGAAACTGAAAAGGAACCATCACCGGTTACTGACAGCATTCGTGAAACTGACAAAGTACAAAGCTGTTGGTATATAAACATCTATTTCTAGGATCTTGTATGTATTTGATTTGATCATTAATGCCATTTTTTTATGTTCCAACGCATAAGTCATTTTATGGACCGCATAACTTATGCGCCGCAAGAGATTTTTCCAAAGTCTCTAAATACCTTAGACTTATGCATTTTTTTAGGAGTTAATTTAGAGAGCTTGAGTGATTTGAGAGAGAACATTGTACTTTCACATTGTCAAATATGTTTGTATTTGATCTTTTAAGTTAATATAAGTGAAGATTAAAGTTTTTTGTGTTTTTTCAACTTCAATGGATTCCGCACTTTGAAGTATAAGCCACTAAATCTTAACGTCGATCCAATGCCAACACACGTCAATGACGCATTTAAGTGGTATCAGAGCATGAGGCTCGTTATCTGCTTGAAAACCGCAAGATACTTTGTTTTTAGAAGAATTTTAATCCTATTTCAAGATTTCACCGTAAAAATTTTTTCAAACTTTCACAATATGTTCTCTTGGTGTTCGTGATAAACCCTACCAAATTTCATATCATTTCATCAAGTATTTCAGTTCCAAAATGGCAAAAATGTTCAAGAACAACTTATGCGGCACATAAGATTGGCAACGCATAACTTACCTGACGCGTAAGTATTATAGCGCATAAATTTCACGGCGCATATGTACATTTACATGCCGCATATCTTAACCGTTGACTATTATTGACCATTTGGACTTATACGCTAGTTCTGAACTTATCCTCTGTTGAGATTTATATGCTGCTGAACTTACACATTGTGATTGACTTATCCGTTGACTCTTTAAATATATCTGTTGACAAATCATTGACACTTGAAATATACACGTTGACCGGCTAAAATCATGGAGAATTTGAACATTTTCTTGTCTCAACTTTCCACGTTACTTCAAAATTTGAACCTCGAGAATGAGATGGGAACATCAAACAAACCACCAACGTTGTTAAGGATGGAAGACTATCCATCATGGGCAGATAAATTTGAAATATACGTTCAAGCTTTGAACTATGAGACATGGATAGCCGTGGAAGAGGAATACAGTCTATCTCAAATTGATGAAAGGGATAAGGCTCTTTTTTGAGGGAAAAGAAGATGTTAAACGTATTCCAGCAAGCGATTAAGGCTGAGATCTTCCAACTGCTTCAGCTAAATGGTTCATGTTTCTTTATTTGGCAAGCTTTGTTGAATAAGGATTGAGGAAATCCCATATGAGGAAGCGTATGGTGGCTCTCCTTAAGAAAGAGTTTGATATCTTCACGATGGTGAGGGGTGAATTGTTCGCACAACTCATTGAATGATACTGTCACCTATTGAATGAGATGAAACAATTGGAGATTTATAAGCCAGAATATGTATGCATCGACAAACTTGCGGATGCACTTCCAAAAGAGTGGGGAACATTCACCATGATACAATAGTCAAATCTTGATGCCTATGCACATTTAAACCTCGCTAGATTCATTGAGAAGTTAGAGGCTAAGGAGTTGGAGCTAAGAAAGATACAAAAGATGAAGAGCTTTGTTGTATCACGGGATATTGGGCTGCATTATAAAAGTTCTCAATCCGTGTTTGCTCCTAGTCCCAAATCCAGACTGCATATTGCACTGAGAACTCAGGAAATGCCTTTGCTGGAAATTTACCTCATACTACTCAATATAGCAGCATCTATTCAGGAGCGGTTCCAACAAATCAGCAATCTTCTCATACTAGCCCTCAAAATCAAAATCCAGATGTACCGTAATGCAACATTGCCGTCAATATAAAGAATACAAATCGGTTGACAGCCAAGAACGTAAAGGAACACATGGCTTTCTTAGAGTCAATATTGGAATCCTATGAATGTTTGATAGCAGGCAGGATTGGGAATTGAAATATGACAAAGGAAGACTATGACCAGATAGAAGTAAAGGAAATGAAGATGATCGATATACGTTGGTGTATAGCTAGAGTAATTCTAAGAGCTCAAATATTCAAAAGAGATTACCGGGAGGAACATTCTCGATGGGTTGCCTTCAAAGATGGGTTTTGATAAGTCTAAGGTATGATGCTTTAAATGTAAAGAGAAAGGTTATTGAAGAGAGAGTGTAATAGTAGAGAGGTTGGTAACAATGGTGCAAATCTATTTGGATGGGATTACTACAAGCAGGCTATCTACCACAGACCAGCTAAGAATTTAGCATAACCAGCCAACAATGGAAAGAAGCCAGTCCAAGTTACTTCATCACAATCTAAGGCTTGCCATGCATCACAAGCTGATAATGGGTTCAACTTGAATAATGTTTTGTTCTAAGCTAACGTTGCAGAGGTGGTTGATCAAGATAAGGATAAAGTGATTTTTGAGGAAGATGGGAAGGAGCTTGTTGAGGTTGTTTTTGATTAACAAATTGTGGAATCTGTGGAGAATGTGATTGATGAGGACTTGACTGATAATAAGGGGGATTATGAAGAGACTGTTGATTCAGTGAAGGCTAATGATAAAAAGGTTTTGGTGAATGATTTGGAAGAGAATGCTACTGATGAAGCTGACCTAGAGCATGGACATGATGGGTCAGAATTTCTTGAGAAGAACACTTCTGAATTCATTAACAAGATCAAAATAGATGATGAGGATTCTACTGCAGATTTTCCTCACACTTATGACAGAATTCATTCTATTCCTCCAGATTTTTTTCAAACAATGCTTCCACCCGACATATTAGAAAGTTTTGCAGGTTGGTTCAATGGTGAAGAAGTTCCACATCGACAAATCGATTTTGGAGAAGAGGACGAGGATAATTCAGTTGTGGAGTCGTGGAAACAAAATGATTTGACCATAGATATTCAAGGAACTGAGGACAGATAGGTTGAAAAAGTTGAAGAATCTAAAGATCCAGTTGAAGAAAGGATACCAACTAAGCAAGCGTTCATGGTGCACCAGGTAACTCCATCAATGTTTATTTGTGAAAAATGTGAGATTCTTTGTGAGGAATATGAGCTTAAGAACCTAGAAATTAAACATATTAAAGCTCAGTATGACACAACTTTGAAAGATTTAAAACATACGAAGAAGCTTATGATAATCTTCTGGTTTGTGAAAAGAAGTTGTGGGAGAAAATCCTACAAGATGAAAGCACAATATTGATGTTAAGACATTGTAGGTCCCCCCGGGGGCGTCGCCGATCGATACGAGATCCGCACGAGGTCTAGGAGTGCGGAATCCTCCTAGACTCGTTTATTGGTGTAAAGATGAAGAACACAAACACGTACACGACCAAATACAAGAACGGGATAAACAAATATGCAGATTCTTTATAATAATAATTAAACAAACACGTTACATACCGTAACATAAACAGAAACACGTCCGACCCGAGGTGAGCTCTACCTCGGGTCGTCCCTAACGACACTCTCTCTCTGTTTGTTCTCTGTCGACACTCAAACTGTAACACACAACTCTCTAAATTACTGGATTACATCACCTAAACAAGACACACGTATATATATATAAACTTCAGTAGGCGTCAGTAGGCGAAGTTGTTCATAACTTCGCCTATGGCGAAGTTGTGATAACTTCGCCTAAGGTGAAGTTGTCCTAACTTCGCCGTTGGCGAAGTTGTTCTAACTTCGCCTAAGGCGAAGTTGTTCTAACTTCACCTATGGCGTCTCCGCTGGTCTGAATTGCATAGCGACGGTCACAAAATGCACCAACAGTCTCCCCTTTGACCGTTGCTCTCAATTCTAACAAACACAAAAGATCATCTGTTACAAAACATGCACCAACAGACTCCCTCTTAACTGATGATCTTCTGTTTGCTTATCAACCAGCCGTGTCTGAAACTGTCCTGTAGCTTCACAAATCTACCAATCACCCTGCGTCTTCCATATCAGATCTCCCCTTCAGTGTAAGCTTCTCCGACTATAATGATTGAGGTCTTTGAAATGCATGCATCCTCGTGCCAATAGATCATCTCAACCAATCACGTGAGTCCATCTGACTTCACCAACACGTGAAGTTGGGCGTCCTCCACAACTTCACCAACTCGTCGGCATACGATAATGTTTAATCTTCAACTACTCAACATCAAGTGATCAATTTCATCACAAAACCAGCTTGACAGAATCTAACACATGACCATTAATTAATCTGAAGCATCTTCAATCACCAGGGATAACGATCAAGAATATAAACACTTTAATTCCCGATTAAATCCAACTTGTTCCAGAATTTTCACTCTAATAAATGAGCATCACGTTTCAGGATCCAATTCTCGAACGCCTTGAAAATAACATAAATAATATGCTCTGACCGCAATCCAGTAATGACAAAAACCTTCAGTTCAATTTGACTTTCTTCAGTTGGTCAACCTCGAACAACAACAATTTCATTGCCCACAAACACCCAAATATGTGTCAATATCCAGTTTCAATCAATATCCCATTCACAAAATCACTTCCATATCCAGAGTTGACACGTATTTGTTCACACGTAAGACCCAGAGATAACAAGTTTCACTCGTTGATGGAACAACATCTCCGGTCTCACAATAATCGTGTACACCTGGCCATACAGACGAAAACTCCAAATACTCTTTTTTTTTTTTAACTTCGCCGAGAAGTCAACTTCGCCTAAAGTCAACTTCGCCTCTTCATAACTTCGCCTGGCTATAACTTCGCCTGTCCATAACTTCGCCAGACCTTATATCTTCGCTGAAACCCTACGAACAGTGACGGCAACTTCGCCTGATGAACAATAACTTCGTCGGCGGCGCTGTTCGGCCAGAAATGCACAGAAACGTGCCAGAAACACCAAAACGCAGATCTCGAACCGTAGCATAAGAGCCTAAGGCTCTGATACCACATGTAGGTCCCCCCGGGGGCGTCGCCGATCGATACGAGATCCGCACGAGGTCTAGGAGTGCGGAATCCTCCTAGACTCGTTTATTGGTTTAAAGATGAAGAACACAAACACGTACACGAACAAATACACGAACAAATACAAGAACGGGATAAACAAATCTGCAGATTCTTTATAATAATAATTAAACAAACACGTTACATACCGTAACATAAACAGAAACACGTCCGACCCGAGGTGAGCTCTACCTCGGGTCGTCCTTAACGACACTCTCTCTCTGTTTGTTCTCTCTCGACACTCAAACTGTAACACACAACTCTCTGAATTACTGGATTACATCACCTAAACAAGACACACGTATATATATATAAACTTCAGTAGGCGTCAGTAGGCGAAGTTGTTCATAACTTCGCCTAAGGTGAAGTTGTCCTAACTTCGCCGTTGGCGAAGTTTTTCTAACTTCGCCTAAGGCGAAGTTGTTCTAACTTCACCTATGGCGTCTCCGCTGGTCTGAATTGCATAGCGACGGTCACAAAATGCACCAACAGACATACTGTTGAAGACTAACAAATTTCCATCATTAGACACATTGATGACAATGCCGCTATCAAACATGAATTGCAAACAATAAAGATTGAGACTGAGAGAGTTAACTTAAAGGTAACAAGTTACTCGGCTGCATCATATGTGCTTGACCACATTATCCCCAAGTCCTCTAGTCATGATAAAAAATTTGAGGAGAATGTGGTTGATCAAAAGAAACATGGTGTTAGATATCTTTCAGTTCTGCCTCCGATTTGGAGCTCGTAAGTTCCAAAGAAACCCGAAAGTTTTGAGAAGTCATTGAACGTGGAAATGTCTACCGCTCCACTTAATGATTCCAACACATGTTTGCCTGACTCTATTGATGTCAAGTTTGTTAAGTCTGCCAATAGTTCAGAATGTGAGAGTGAAATTGGTGTTAAAATGGCTGAAAATGTCTTTAGCAAGAAAGAAAAACCTGTGAAGGTTAAATCTTTTGACAGTGAGGTTTGTAACAACTCCGTCCACTTTGCTAAAATTGGTTTTTATCACAAAAGTCAAAACCATGGAGTTAACAAACCGAAATAGTTTATAAAGATTGTTTTTTGGGAAGGAACAACCTCTGAATCCGAGAAAGAAGCTATTTTTTGTAAACAATCAAACCAAGATTTTTTCAAGGAAAAGGCTAAACGTGAGCGTGTAGGAACAACCTCGGTAAATAAAATTTGTTAACCAGAAGAGATGTTTTAACTACAATATGGTAGGACATGTGTTTTACGCATGTCTTAACCGTATAACCGTATGAAGCTCAATCATGTTCATCCTCAGAAGGTTGTTTCAAAGAAACCTGTGAAAGATCAGGTTATTGATAAAAAGGAAGCTATTCCAAGATCTGAGCCTGTTAAGATCTTGAACAGAAATATGGTTGTAAGTGATGACAAAGTAAAAAGTAAATTTGAGGTTGGAGAGAGCTCAAATGGTAAAAATACTACTTTTTACATAAAGAAAATGTCACTAGGACAGAATTAGGTGGTAAAACCAACTATCTTTAAATCAAGTCCACCAGGTTATGATGAGAAAAAGATTTCCATTTCAGATGACTCGGGTGATATTTCAAGTATTGACCTATTATTGAGCGAATCTGGAATGGATGAGAAGCTGTTGAGTAAAATCAAACAACCCAAGACCAAAAAGGCTTGGGTTTCCTTGTTTCACTAATCCTTTAACCTGATGTGTAGGGCCTTCCAAGATCCCATGACTCTCGTTGGATTATGGATAGTGGAGCCTCGAGGCACATGACGGGTACCCTTTATTTAATGGAGAATGTCAAATATATTCAAGGAGGATTTGTTGGGAATCAGTGAGGACAAATCGTTGGTGAAGGCACATTGTCAAATGGCAAGGTGATGTTTGATAAAGTGAACTACATCACAGAGTTAAAGAATTATCTTTTAAGCATATCAAAAATCTATGATAAGAATATCTCAACTCACTTCACAAAAAAAGAGTGTATGATACTGAAGCCGGGATTCAAAATTCCTGACGATCTTTGAGTTCTCAACATGAGTATCGCGTCTACTTCGTCATAAAATGCTTAGTGGTTCATTTCAAAGGCGTCAAAAAAGGAGTCTATTTTGTGGCATCGATGGATGGGACACATTAATCTTAGGAAGATGAACCACCTGGTATATAATCAATTGGTTGATGGGGCAAATGCCAAGAATTTTCACTTGAGTGAAGATTTTCTCGAATGCAAAAGATGGAAACAATCAAAGAAGCCGCATCCGAAGAAATTGCTTAATTCTATTAGCCTGCCTTTTAAGCGTCTGCATATGGATCTTTTTGGTCCAATGAATGTCAAGAATATCACTGGAAACTCTATTGTCTAGTGGTTACGGATGATTATTCCAGATTCTCGTGGGTTATGTTTCTAGATTCTAAAAATGAGACTTTTGATAACCTCATGATCTTGTTCAAGAAGTTAGAGAACTTGTATAATCTTCCAATAAGGAGAATCCGAAGCGAAAACAGGACCGAGTTTAAGAACAACTGAATGCTTGAGTACTGCAATGAACGTAGGATTCTTCATGAATTCAGTGCCCCCTACACACAACAACAAAATGGGGCCGCTGAACGAAAGAATCGAACCTTGATTTAGATTGCACGCACCATGCTTGCTGATTCAAAGTAACTTGAGAGCTTTTGGAATGAAGCTATGGCGCCAGCATGTTACACTCTTAACTGCATTCTAACAGTTAAATGATTTGGGAAGACTAGTTTCAAGCTACTAAATCGACGTAAACGTAATTTGAAGTGGCTTGAACCATTCGGGTCTTCATGCACAGTTCTTGATCCAGATGAAAACTTCGGGCCCAAGGCTTTGGAGAGATTCTTTGTTGGGAATGCTAGTCCTTTGCGATGAGCGTATCTACCAAGTAAAAACAAGATTGTTCAGGTACACCACGTTGATTGTCAGAGATATATTGCTCTAACACAAAGGCCAGGTGATGCTTGGATGTTTAACTATGACAACCTCTAGAAATGCTTCAAACTGCCAGAGGAAGATGTATCTAATGAAGCTGTAGCAATGTTATATCAGCAACAACTTTTGGAAGATCAAGTTAACTTTCAGATTTCATTTGAAATTCCATTATTTCAAGATCCTTAATAAGAAGTTCCATAACCCATTTAGCATGATACCATACCCGAGGCTACTCCTTTGTTTGATGACGATGGTGAAACTCCTGAGGATATCATTGAAGATCTAATTTAAAATAGTCACTCCGAGTTCCAGCGAAGTGAATGTTGAAGAAAACATGACAAATCTTCAACAAGATGTAATAGTTTCTACCGAAGTCATTCCTCGCACCGTGTCATATCATCTTGAAGAAAATATTATTGATGACTTGAACATTGGGGTTCGAACAAGGAGTCAAATTGATCAAAGCCTCATGTGTTTCTACTCGATGGTGTCATCGTTGCAAAATTGGTTTCGTTCAAGTGTTTTATCTCTCAAATTGAACCGAATACTTATAAATCAGAGTTGCAGCAGTTCGAGAACATAGGAGTGTGGAAGCTTGTGGATTACCTAAGGACAAGAAACGTATTAATATGAAATGAGTATTTAAGTGCAAGCGTGATGAAAAGGAAATAATTGTATGAAACAAAGTTCGGTTGGTCATTCTTGGTTTTAACCAATGCGAGGGAATCGATTATAATGAAGTTTATGCACCGGTTCCAACAGTAGAAGCTATTTGGATCTTTCTAGCCTTTGCATCCTAAAAGGGCTTCAAAGTTTACAAGTTGGATGTTAAGTTTGATTTTCTTAACGGGAGACTTAGTGAACAAATCTATGTGGGACAACCACCGGGGTTTATTGATCCGATTCACAAAGACAAAGTGTAGTTACTTGATAAAGCTTTATACGGACTACATCAACCTTCGAGAGCTTGGTATGAAACGTTGTCCCAACATCTGTTGGAAAACGACTTTATTCGAGGAACCATTGATTGTACACTCTTCACTAAACAAGTAGTTGAACATCTGCTGATTTTGCAAGTATATGTTTATGATATCATATTTGGTTCCACAAATGATAATCTGTGCAAAGAATTCAAGGAAGTTATGAAGAAGAAGTTCGAGATAAGTGCAATGGGCGAAATGAAATTTTTCCTAGGGCTTAAGGAGGATCTGTTTCTCGACGGTATCTTCATTCACCAGACGAAGTATGTGAACGACATCCTACCGAAGTTTAACATGTCTGATTTATCGGCAATTAGCACACCACTTCCATTGAATCATGGGATTGGTCATGTTCCCAACAGGGAGAAGGTTGATCAAACGTTATACAGATCCATGATTGGCTCTCTCATGTACTTAACCGCGTAAAGGCTAGACATCATGTACGCAACGTGCTTGTGTGCCCGATATCAGTCCAATCCGATATTTTTGCACATGATGATCGTTAAAAGAATTTTTAGATATTGGAAGGGATGTCTAGGGGTAGGTCTTTGGTATCCTTGTGATAACGAGTTTGTGTTGAGAATTTTTTCAGATTAAGATTATGGTAGCTACAAGCTAAATGCAAAGTCTACAACTACTGGATGTCAATTTTTCGGCAGTAGGTTGGTCACTTGGCAATGCAAGAAGCAAACTATCGTGTCGCTGTCTACCTGTGAAGTTGAATATGTAGCTACTTCTAGTTGTTGTTTTTAGCTTCGTTGGATACAACAGCAGATGAGCGATTACTAAAAAATCTGGTAGATCACTCTAAAACAACACATAATAAATTACGGTGTCACACATCGACTAGCAAATGCGAAAGCGTAAAACGGGAATGTAAAGACACCTTTTGTATCAACCACATTGTTTATAAAGAAATATTACAAACTAATTTAGAATATATTACATTGTTCTAACTTTGTTTACAAACTAGGTGGTACAACCAAAATAAGTCTGCTAAACTCTTTACTTGTTACTAATACACTTGCATCTATTTACACAGCATCGACTACAGTCCACAACAGGTAGCTCATCATCATTCAAATTCCAAATTTGGTACACCTGAAATGCATGTTAAAATAGGTCAACTACAAATAGTTGGTGAGTTTCACGAGTTTCAACAAATCAATTATGCGTACAACAATCATAGTCGGTATATATGCATGTATGTATGTATGTGATGTAATTATGCTAAGCTACAGTGAAGCCTTGACTGCTTGTTCGTGCTACTTGTCTCCATTTCCCATGTAATACCTACCACTGTGGGCCCCCTTCCGGCCACAACATGCCCCTTCCACCCAACTGTTATGGTCATGTGCAAACGGTGTAAGGTAATGTCTCGGAATCCATGCAGGCTCCGTTTGGGTTTGTCAAACCAATAGTACTATTAACAAACCACCGGCTCGAAGTTAATCACTGTGATTGTGGGCGCTTTTGTATGTTAACACTTAGATAATTCACATTAACACATGTTCTCATATATAGAGGTGTAAACAAACACACTTTTCACCCCAAAAGTTAGTAAAACAGTTTAGAAAGAGGGGTTATCAAACTCACGGTATAGTATGTACTTAGCACGGTATCAATTCGCGGTTAGTTTCACTTGTTGTCGCTCATTTCCTATAATCAGTATTATAATAACATTAATATTTTATTATTATAGTCTCCATACTACACCGAGCTGTATATCTATTCTGGGTATAGCTGTCATACCCAGAACATGTCAACAGTCTTACATTGTGACGTTGTTGAATGTCTAATGTTTAAAATCGAACTTGTCTCAGTTTAACCGTTTCACGTGGTAGGCCTATGATGTGTGTCTAATAACCCTATAACAATGACCCTCATAACTAAGCTTTAGTATTAAAACGAAAATCCTAAAACCACACACAACCGGCAAGTGTACCGATCGCAAGTTGTATAGACCTAGGAAGTCCGAGTATCGAACACGTGGACACGTAAGACGCTAACGATTACTAACCCTATACAAGAACTACCTTAGAATAATATTTAATTGATTTTTGAATTCTTTTAACTTAACTGAACTAACTAGATTGACTGACAAAACTTACCAAAAATAGAAAACTTAACGGCAAACTAACTGTGTTAACTTAGGATGGAGAAAAACGTCTACCTAGGTCTGAATCAAATTGTAGGCCTAACAAGCTAATGGATTGAATGACTTCAAGACACCGGTTCCTAAATATGAGACGACTAAAGATCGCTCGGGCTCACTGGATCACCTCTCGGTCTCACTCAACAAGCCTAAACTACTCAAAATCGCCTAAAACGACCAAACCGGGAAACAATTGCTAACGTGTTCTAATTCTAGGTCACCTCTCGGTCTCACCAACACTCGACTCTAATGGCAATGAATAATACACAACCAAGGATAGAGGAACAATTCAACTTAAACCAAAATAGATCGACTAGTCGCTCAAAACACCTAAACCTGACAAGAAACGAACTCGCTCTCGCGCAATCCTTATTCTAGCATGCAAAGGCAATGAGACAACCCTAACTTCCTATCACCTCTCGGTCTCAAAGAAGTTGTTTAACCGCTGTACTTAATCCAAATAATCACGCAACAATGCATTGATCAATCAATACAAAACTAATCAACCGACACACGGGGTTTATGCAATGAATCACCAAAATTTCCGGCCACTAAATACAACCTATTTCATGTCTAAATCAAACTTTACAATAACAATTAAGGTCTGTTAATCAAACAATCCATAAAACCTATCAAACACAAACAATAATCATCATCCCTAGGTAGAACTAACAAGTTTAGCCGAGAATAATAATTGGACAGCAGCTAACACTCAATAAAATCATCATAAAACTCATACCAATCATCTCAAAATTCATTAAACAATCAATCACAATCATAAACAATTCAATCTCTCAAGTGATTGCAAAACAATTCAACAATTATGCAAGAAACTAAAAGTGTATGAACAATGAAATTATTGAAAGGATATGGCTGTTCCGGGCTGCTCTCGTGGCTGTAAAAACTGATGGTGAATGATCCCGAGACTTGGTTCTTGTGTCTTCTTCCTTCCCTAGCCGTCACACGATCAAACTCTAAACCGAAAAAAGTTTTTCCTTCTCTCCCTTTACTGCTGCCTGGCCGATCGCAGGTTGGCTGTTCCCCCTAGGGTTTTTTTCTTTTTTATAATATAATATAATAGTAGGCTTGGACTTTTCCATGATGTAACGGACCGGGCCTTGAGTTTTTACTTGAAAACGTATGCGTAAAAGGCTCGTAAACTACTCCAAAAGCTCGGTTTCTCTTCCTTGTAACCCAAAACCTATATGATTATTAAATATGTGTAAAACCTATCTAAAACAAGTAAAAACACATAAAATGTAATTCAAAAACGTAGATAAAAGGTGCGGAAAATACGAGTGTTTTACAACACATCAGCCTAGTTGACTGTTTACGCGTTTAGAAAACAAGAATGAGCACATAAACTCCGATAAACGTGTCGGTTTGATAAGATGATTAAATTTATAAAGAAAAATCATAGTTTAGATGTCTGGATTCGATATAGGGCTCATTTTCGTTTATTCAGTCTGGTTTGGAGAAAAACACGCACAATTCACCCGAATTGTCCGGATTTCTCACAAAATGTTCGGTTTTATTTAATTAATAAAAAAAATATGATGTTTGATCACTCTTGATGTTCTGATATTCCAGCTGGTTCGTTAATTACAGAGCTGTTGTTTTTTTTATCATAATTGAATTTGTTTAACTTTCAAATTAACCCAACTAATTATCAGTATATCGTTAAATTACGAAAATTTATACACTTACTAATTAATATATTTAGATTTTTATAAAAATTTTTCTGGAAATACATACTGATTTATTAATTTATCAAATACCATTTTATATGCTATTTTTAACCGGTAAATCGTCCGTTTATACCAAAAGATTTCCGAAAAACCAATAAATTTTTTGACTGATCCAAATAACTTCCAAAATACCCTGTAAAATTTCCAGAACCTAACAAATTTGCTAAATTTCCTATTTGAGCAAAAAACAACCGTTAAAACTCGAATAAACGCGAATCTAGAAACCATAGCTAGGGTTCTTCAATTTATCCCAAAATTTACATGTGATTATTTGGTGAATTACTTGACTTCTCTACAAAATTTCATGATTTTTGAAGTAGTTTAAGTACTTTTCCCAGATAAACGGTAATAAATTCACCAAGTATTCCCGAATTATCAAAAAATTACTAAATTTGGACTGTGACTCATTCATATGGTCCCTAATGTCATTGAATAGTTTCACAAGCTAACAACAAGTACGTCAAAATCTAATCCTAAACATCCCCTAAATGAGGGTTTCGGTAATACCTTTGTGGTTTTCGACTGTTTCAACCTTTTTTCTAGCTTTTCCGGGTTCTTGGCCTTCTAGTTAATGCATCTAAAGGTTATATATCACAAAACCAAACATATGTCATACCAGCCTTAAAACAATGGGTTTCAGTCAGGGGTTTAAAACCGAGTTTTTGAACAGTAATAACATGATTTAAAACTCCTAATCTGTGTTTATGGCCAAAAAAGTTATTGATTCTGATATCTAACCAGGTTTAGGTTAAAAATATGTTCATGCAAAATACTTGTTAATGAATCTTAGTATGTTATATATATCAAGAGGGGTACCCCCCCTAGCGGCCGCCACTTGTGGGGTCCCTTTGGGCCCCATATTGGGCCTATTCTACCTCGTTTTCTATGCTGTATACGAAATTCCGTGTCCAAATTTATTTCGGATTCGGTTTTTGGCAAGAAAAATATATCGGGTACGACAAATAGCGCGAAAACAAGTGTTTTTTGGCCAATTTTTTGTAAATTTAAAAAAACATACCATTTATTTGTAAAATTCCAAAATATTTTCACAGATTGCTTAAAGCATCTCGAATAAGTGTTTTGTAGGTCTTTTTCGGCTTAACGGATGATACAAAGCTTGTTTTGGAACTAACTTTCGCGTTTAAGGTCATAGCTTCTAATATACTTATATCACCTATAGATGCCCCGCGGGATATCCAGGTCATAACCAGGCTCGCTTGGTTATTCGTTTGTTCGTTACGCAATAAACAGTTAATTGTTTATTCGATATATAAATACTAAGTTGTACCTGATTTTGTCTCAAATGTCACATATGGTATCACTTCATCCATGATTGTTACGAGAAGAAGTTGATCACCGTAGATAAAATACACACCGATGAACAAAAAGCCGATGTTTTTACGAAAGCTTTCGATAAAAACAGGTTTCAATATTTACTAAAGCTTAATGGTATTAAGAAAATGAGTGGTGGAAATGAGAGTGACCCCAAGATAATGGATTTTAATCACTAGTTAACCTTTCATCAAAGTCAAAATTTATTTTTGTGAATAGTTTTCAAAATTTTTCATATGTTTTTTTAATTTAGGGGGAGAAAAGTTTGAGAAAAACCAAAAACATTATAAAATTTGAAAAATTCAAAAACATTCATAAATGTAAAAATGTCAAAAACATTAAAAATTGCTCCTAAAAAATGAGTTTTGGAAGCAAAAAGGGAAATGATAGTACATTGATCATCTAGTCCCAAGTCAGGTAAAAAGTAAGTAAAAAGGCTGAGGGCTTAACTATATCAGTGTGTTGGTAGGCCTTTAAACAAACAAGTAAAAAAAGTATGTAATATAAGCATAAAACCAGCCGAATCTAGTGGATGAACATCTTGAAGCTTAGTTTATATATGTTTTAAAGAAACAAAAAGTCTAAAAGATTGATGTGTGTGCTTGTGTTGGTTTTGCAAAGAAATTCAACTTATTTTCAATTTTATTTTGCCAAGAAATCCAGCTTATTTTTCCTTTATTTTTGCTTAAGTCTTTGATTTTATTTGCATGTAGTAGTACTGATCTGAGGGTTAAGACTTAAGTATTCTGCTTTATTTTCTTGGTTTTTCGTACCAAGAAAGCCATAGACTTTCTTTGCGTATACCATAAGCACAAATGTATAAAAGTCTTGTATCTAACTGAACGTTATGGCCATATACAACTTCAGCTTATTTATCTTTTTATTTTGTTAAAATGCAACCTTATCTGCGTGTAAAAATACCGATCTTGAGGGAAAATTTAACGTTCTGACTTGTTTTGCTACATTATTTTTGCATAAGTCACAGCTAATCAATTTAAGAAAATATTGAAAATGAATACATGTGAAAACTTCACAGTTAAAGATGTAAAAATTATGTCTAGTAAGGTCCACGTATGATTCTTGCTTAATTGAACCAATTAAATCATATCACAAAAATTTCAGAAATATTTGTTAGAAGGTTAAGATAGACAACAATACAAATGACTGACTTAAAGCTGAAAATAAAACCGTGACGGAAGAGCAATTTAGTCAGTATGTTTCCTGCTTAAACTCACAAAAATATGTAATGCTTTACATGTTTGTAAATAGCTTGAAGTTCATTTCATTTTCTATAGTTTGTTGCTTTT
Source organism: Bidens hawaiensis (assembly GCF_021521415.1). Lineage (NCBI taxonomy): Eukaryota > Viridiplantae > Streptophyta > Magnoliopsida > Asterales > Asteraceae > Bidens > Bidens hawaiensis. The sequence continues at coordinate 258,761 of NW_027494935.1, forward strand.
CTTTAAAAACCAAAATGATTTTCTTTCTGAGTTATTATCGACTCTTGATGATTGGGAAACTGTCTGTTGTTACATGATCTACTGGGAATGATGAACTGAGCATTCGTTTCAAAATCTTATCTTGTGTTTGAAGCTAAACGTTGAACTGTTATATAAAAGGTCATTCACTAGGACTTGTTATACATTATATTGTCAGAAAAATGAGCAAATTTATGCTATTAATTGTTTCATCAAGGTCTTTAAGTTGGACTTGATTAAACACATCGGTGTGAATGTTCGGTTTTCGAAAGTTTTGAAAATTGGTTGTTCCAACATATAAGTTTCATACTTATACGGCGCAAAAGTTATGCATCGCATAAGTATAAACATATATGTCGTGTAACTTGTGTAACATATACGGCGCATAAGTAAGCCTATATATACTTATACGCCGCATATGTTTATCATTTTCAACATATGCGTTCTGTGTTATATGTGATATTCTCTGCATTTTGATCTCATTTTCTACCGTTATGCTGCCTAAATTTCAGCAATCTTGGTGATTTGCGCACGACTATAGCTATTAAAGGTAAAATTTGTGACTAAATTGTTGTTATATGGATGAACAGGTCCGAAGGATAAGTCTTGCTTCAATTAACTGCCAAATCAAAGGGTTTTTGGTGATAGACTATTGATAATTCATAATTGAACTAATATTAATTCATTACAAGTGTGATTGAGAATTTAACTGTTTCAATAATCTCAGATCTAAACATGCCAAATCCTAAAGCCTAAAATGAGTGTATTAACTAGCTGAAATATCAAAATTGGTTACAAGAATAGTTTGATCGGCAATATTAGGTGATAGTTCATGGATTAGATTAACCATAACTATTGAAATGATCAAAAATTGGTAAATTGAACAAATTATGCATTTGTAAGTTACACGATGTGTAAGTTATGACTTATACGATGCATAGTTATGCGCCGTATAAGTCATAAATCATACATGGTGTATAATTTCAATAAATCATATACGGACAATTAAAATTACATACTAGTATAACATATACGGACATTAAGACATATACGTTATAAGGTACACACCACTTGATCTTATACGTTAAAATGACTTCCACGCAACTTAGACATACACGGCATGGACTTACATGTTCAAATTTATCAACCTTTGATACTTATACGCTATAGGAACTTATATGCCATTCAAACTTATACAGACGAAAACTTTAACTCAATTTGCTTTTTAGATGGCGAAAGGATATAACAATATGGATCCCAAGCACAATATTGTGGCGTATTTAAACAAGGCAGATAAGAAATCAAAGGACTTCAAGGTGATGATGCCTTTGTTGAAGAGATCCAGGATTTATACAACCATTTCTAGACACTGTGATCCATACGAGAAAATTATGGAGGAGTTTTCGAAGAATGCACAGGACAGTGGATCAAGTATAAAGCCTAAGATGCATGGGAAAGAGATAGTTAATATAGAGGCTGTAATTAGATGAGTTTTAGAGTTCGGGGATGATGAGTCTGATCCTGTGGAGTTAGATGAATGGATGGTAAGGGTTGTATGCTAAGGATCGGGTACCAGGAGTCGGTGAATACCATCTCATACTGAAGATTGCTTTGTCAAGAACGTACAAGTTTCTTGTACACATTGTTATGCATTGTCTTAGACATAGGAAGGGTGGCTATGATGAGATACTCAATTATCAGATGAGCACCATAGCAGCATTATGATTGAATCTCAATGTAACACCCGTTAATTTCGTTAATAAGGATTTAAGCCTTCTAGAGTTTGTGTATTAACCGGGACTCGATTTGGCATCTTAAGGGACCTCCCGGTCATTCTTGAAAGATATATTATCCAACTTATGGCTCAAGACACCACATTTTGCAAGTTTATGGGCTGATTTTGTAAAATGGTCAAAGTTTTAACCTAGCCCCCCTTTTTCCTGGTTGCAATCGGCAGGTAGAGCAACCACAAACCCACCGATTTTTTTCATTCTCCAGCCATTCCAAGGTGCCATACTCTAATTCAATGTTAGTATTACATTAAGGAAGGTCTTTTTCACCTTAATCCATCTCTATTCCTCGCTTATTGATCAACATTGTTCGGTTTAGTACATAACCGTTGGCTGTCCAATTGAGTTTCTTTCAGGACTGAATAAACTGAAGTTTTTGCTCCATCACCTTCCTAGGTATGTCACTTACATCATACTCCAATATCTTGAGAAATGAAGTTAGTTTGATGGGTCAATTGTCGATAGATTGAAAACTAGAATTTCAGTTGTTTAGGTTGTTGATTGTTGCGTTTCACGCATTGTATGAGGGGATTAACAACCAATTTAGATTGTGTGGCCTTGATATGATATACAGACTGTGAAAAAGCTAATTTTTATGTAAACAGGGCTAAATTGGTTGTCGATTGCTCAAACAGTTCGGTACAACGCAAATTCTCGCTTAATTGGTAGTTTGTGCGTTGTACAAGTGAATTGCTCACCCATTCAACCCACGTAGTTTCGTTTGGACTTGTTGGTTGTAATTATACTAAATTTGTTGGTTGAGTTTGTTGATAATTACATAAACAACTAGTTAACGCGCGTACTAGACACAATTAATGACTTTCGGGTGTAGTTTGGAAATCCTTTGTCCCCGGCTTTAACTAAGGGTGGTTTTGGTAAATACAAGGCCTCAGGAGCTGATGTAATTGGAATTATATGGTCGAGGCTTTAGGTGAATCAAATCATGTTAGAACGCCTCGTAGGATAAGCGAGTTGGTACGGTTTAGTTAGTAATCGTTATGTGCAATCCGACAGGCTTTTGATTTGTGGAATTACTTAGAGGTTCTCTAGCTCGTTGGTACTTGTGTGACTCGTGTCAGGTAAGTTCATGATGCCCTTTTTACCTTTTTACGTTTTGGGCTAGCATACACACCCACTATGTTTTTACTCGTTTAGCTGTTTAAGCAATTACGTGTAGATTTACTTGTATTAGTTTATATTTTGGAATGACTTATATATATTACCCTATAGTCTACACTTGTTGATGTTATTAGTTCATCGTGATTAAGCTATATGTACGTATGCGTATTGATGTGTGTGCTTGATGAACTTATGTGTAAGTATGCCTATTGATGTGTGTGCTTGAATGGATTGTGCCCGGGTCAAATATATTACTTGGGAGAAACCTGTGGTGAGGAGGTCCGTGTTGCATATTCATGTTTGGGACGGGTCAAATATATTACTTGAATCCTTGACTTCGTGGCTCGTGATTCGTGGTGTGGAGGCCCGTCTTTTGCTAAAACCGTAATTGGGTGAAATATATTACTCTGGAGAAACCCGTAATGAGGAGGCCTATATTACGTGTATTTTTTGGTAATCGGGTCAAATATATTACTCGAGTATTACTCATGGTGAGGAGGCCCGTATTACATACTGTTTTCCGCTACCGGGTCAAATATATTACTCAAGTCACGACTCGTGGTGATAGGCCATTGTTAGCATAATTTTAATATAATTTTCTCCATAATTTTTATATTTAAAAATTTTTAAACTGTACTATAAATGTTGTTTATAAAAACGTAAACTCCCTCAGCTTAAGCTGACTTTGTGTTTATGTTAGTTTGAATTTCAGGTTGATGAATTGGAGGTTACCGCTTGGATATGCTGGAGACTACTCGGACGGTTGAAGGCATTTCTAGTCGAGGATTTAAATAAAACAAACTTTATTTTATTTTTGATTTTTTGGGCACATTTCTCTGTCTGGGGATTTGTTATTTGTTTATTTTTCCGCTGCTTGTCACTCTAGAACAGTTTTAATAAAACGAACTCGTTTTGATTTTAACTTTTTGAAAATTTTGGGTATGATGTAGGATTCTCAGGTTTCGGGGTCTTACAAGTTGGTATAAGAGTAAGGACTAGAATACCAACCGCGAGTAGCTGCATGCCAATTGGTAATTTTTATTTGTTCATTCATCTGTATAAGCATTAGCGTTTCATTATGTGCATAATTGTTTAAGTCTTAGATGGGATGTTAATTTGCTTAAGGGCAGGGGGTGCTTAGGGCGGGAGGGTAAAGTAAACGACTAATCACACTTGATCTACGTCATTAGCAATTTACCCTTACTTTCCATGTTACTCCTTGTGCTTGATCATGTTAAAGTTCTGTCTTTGTACGGATAAGGCAAGGTCATTACTCATACAGCTAGGAGAGGTCGTTCTAGTGGTCGTGGTCGTAGGCCGCATGTCGAGACTGGGAGAGAGAACCCGACTCCTTAACAAGAAGAGACTCCGATTCGCGAGCGAGTTAAATCCCTCCATGCGCGCAGCAATCGAGGATGAGGTTTATCAGGTTCTTCATAGCGCAATTCCTGAAATCGTTGATGAGGTTGTTAGGGCTATGGAAGAAACGATTGTTGGTAAGAGTTCGGATAAAAGGGAAAAGATTGGGAAGACTCGGGATGAAACTGAGATGATTGTGTCTAGCGAGGATGAAGAAGGGGTTCCCGCGATTGGAGTCACTGCTCGGGGTTGTTCGTATAGGGATTTCAAAAAGTGTAACCCTCCCACTTTCGATGGTACTAAGGATGCTTCGGCAGACCATCAATGGGTGAGGGAAATGGAATCCGTGTTAAGGATCAGTAAGTGCAAGGGAGATGATATGGTTACTTTTGCTACTGCCTCGTTTCATTCCGAGGCGTTGTGTTGGTGAGACAATTTGGCTTAGCCCATGGGGGACCGATTTATTAGGATGATGACTTGGGAAGAGTTGAAGTAGTCGATTTTCGATCAGTTTTGTCCTCCGCACGAGTGGGATAAGATTGAACAGGATTTCCTAAACCTGGAAGCGGGAAATATGATGCATCGTTAGTATACTATGAAGTTCAACCAAATGGCTCGTTTATGTCCCGATCCAGTTACTATTGAAACTAAAGAGTCAAAAATTATGTGAAGGGTCTCCTGGTGGATATTCGTAGGGGCGTCGTGACCACTGACATGAGCTACTTCCATTCGGTGGTTACCCTGGCTGGTACCTTGTACGATCAAAGAGAGAAGATAATACCGTCCGAAACTAAGAAGAATTGGAAGTCACACTCTAACTCCAATGGCAAACGGTTTTGGGGAAATAACTTTACTTTAGCTGGGAAGAGGGTGAGAACTGAGACTTCGGGTCATAGGGGAAGTAAGATGGTGGATAGATAAAGGAAGTGTGGGGAACCACATAGGGGAGATTGTAGACTTGGGACAGTTCCCTGTTTCCGTTGTGCGAATACTGGACACACCCGCTACGAGTGTCCGACTTTGATTGTTTCTGGTGTAGGGAGGTCTGTGCATTTGGCATCTAGGTGTCCTGATATTAAGGCGGGGGGTTCCGAGTAGGGAACTTCCTCAAGGGGAAGGATGGTGGACAAACCGAAGGCTAAAGCGAGGGCTTTCAACATCTCTAAGAAAGAAGCTAAAGATGACGCGGACGTTGTTTCATGTACTCTTTTCCTTATCCTTCTAATACATCCTACCGTTTAAATTCCTGATTCCTTCGAGAACGTATGCGTAATTGTTTAGCTAAGTAGTAGCGTAATATCATTCCCGGTACCTTTTTACTTAATGAATTACAGGCTTTGGTTTTGCTTGACTCGGGTGCCAGCAGAAGTTTTGTGTCTACCGCCTTTTGTTCTGCGCTAAATAAATCACCCTAGCACGTAAATGATGTGTTTGAGGTTGAGGTCGCTGTAGGAAAGTCTATTTCTGTGTCTATAGCTATTCAGGGTTGCATTATTGAGTTGTCTGGGTATAGATTTCCTGTGCGGCTATATTTAATGTCGCTGCGCTGTTTTGATGTGGTGCTTGGGATGGATTGGCTTGCTATCAAGGATGCTCAGATTATCTGTGGTCAGAAAGTTGTGCGTCTAAGGGCTCCGGATGGGAGCCAAATCACTGTCTTCGGTGATCAAAGTGGTGCGACACCTCAAATTATATCCATGCTTAAAGCAGGAAAACTTATGCAGCGAGGTTGTGGGGCGTATATGTCGTATGCTATAAACTTGAAAACCGATGTCGCTACTATCCGTGACGTTCCTATTGTTCGGGATTACCCGGATGTATTTCCAGATGATTTGTTAGATGTGCCGCCGGATCGCGAGGTCAAGTTCCAGATAGACCTTGTGTCGGGTGCCAAACTCATTGCTCGAGCACTTTACCACCTAGCGCCGAATGAAATGAAAGAACTTGTGACCCAATTGGAAGACTTGCACGAGAAAGGCTTCATTCGACCGAGCATCTCACCTTGGGGTGCCCCATTCTTGTTTGTCAAGAAGAAGGACGGTAGCATGCGTATGTGCATCCACTACCATGAATTGAATAAACTTACCATGAAAAATAGGCACCCTCTACCTAGGATCGATGACTTATTTGATCAGCTCCAATGAGCTAGTTGGTTCTCAAAGATCGACCGTAGGTCGGGGTATCATCAACTAAAGATTCGGGAGCAAGATATTCCTAAGACCGCTTTCCGAACTTGTTATGGAAATTATGAATTTCTCATGATGTCTTTTGGTTTGACCAGTGCACCGGTTGCGTTCATAGACCTTATGAACCGGGTGTGTAGGCCGATGCTTGACCTTTCTATTATCGTTTTCATCGACGACATTCTCGTGTATTCCAAGAGCGAAATCGACCACGGTCGTCACCTCACGGAAGTTTTGGATGCTCTTCGAAGGAATAAGCTATACGCTAAATTTTCTAAGTGCTCTTTCTAGTAACGTGAGGTCCATTTCTTGGGACATGTTATTAACCCAAATGGTATTTTGGTAGACCCTAGGAAAGTGGAAGCCATAAATAAATGGTAATCTTCTAAGTCACCATCTGAAATTCGTAGCTTTTTAGGCTTGGTGGGGTATTACCGTTGATTTATTCCGGTCTTTTCGAAAATAACTTCGTCGTTGACCAAGTTGACTAAGAAGAGTGTTAAGTTTGTTTGGGGTGCTGATTAGGAGGAGGCTTTTCTTGAATTAAAGAACAGGTTAACGCATGCTCCGATTTTTGGCCTTGCTTGATGGCACCGACGACCTGGTTGTCTATTCTGACGCTTCTTATCAGGGGCTAGGGTGTGTTCTTATGTAGCCGGGTCGAGTCATAGCTTATGCCTCGCGGCAGTTAAAGCCTCACGAGGTGAATTACCCTACCTATGATTTAGAATTGGCAGCGGTCGTGTTCGAGGCTTAAGTGATGGAGACATTATCGGTATGGTATTCCTTGTGTCATTTTCACCGGTCATAAGAATTTAAAGTATTTCTTTGAGCAAAAGGAACTGAATATGTCGCAGCGTCGGTGGTTGGAATTAATTAAGGATTCTGATATCGAGATTATGTACCATCCAAGTAAGGCGAACGTAGTGGCCGACGCGTTGAGCTGGAAAGAGAGGCCGAAACCCATTCGTGTAAAATCCTATCAGTTTATTCTCAAACCAAATATTTTGAAACAGATAGCCAAGAATTTGATAGTCGAGGCAATCCGGTGGTCAAAATAAAGAAATGAAAATCAACATATGTTTGCTAGAGCCCAACATAACAAACTCTTTCATTACCTTGTTTACCTGTTTTGGTCTTTGCCAATAGTATTGGTACTTGATCGTAATTGTTATAAGTTTATTCACTAGGTCTGTTTAGCGAATGGAGCGTTTTTTTGATGCCATACGCTAAGGCTTCTGTATTGTATTTTGATAAGAATATTATAAGCCATTCGCTAAGCTTGTTTAGCAAATGGCATAGCGAAAGGAGCCCATTGAACCTATATATACATGTAATGTTTCTATTTAACGAATTCAGTTATTTTGAGATTGCAGGTGTTGTTACTCTGTCCAAATTCTCTCTAAAAACTGACACTTAAACATCGTTAACCCTAATTTATCATATTCAACTATAATCATAAGACTAGATCCAAAACTATAATGATAATGATGAATCATGATCTCTCAAGTGGGATCAGAGCCAAAGGAAGGTCTGATTAGTTGATTTTTGTTGAATGAATTGAGATAATTAGGTGTTTTGAATCATCAATTAATGTTCTGACTTATAAAGACTGATATTAGGTCAATTTGTTCAAATTAACTGTTTCATTGGATAATACATGGATTGAGGATCATTCATTTGAATGTTAATTGGACTCAGGTTGTTTCATGTGACATTCGTAACCAAATCAGGTATACCCTAATTGATACGTAACTACTAAACGATTAACCAAACAATACTGCTTAAGACTTAAATATATCGGGGGGGGGGGGGGAGGGCATAAATAAGTAATATATGTATAATAGTAACTAAAATATAGATATTATAGCCCCGGTATGTAGAAAACCAGTTAAATTGAAAGATTTCCGTTTAACTGTACGCTATGATATTAAACGCAAACGCTAGTATCAAACAAGCATTGTATCATCCATCAAGCTGAAAAAGACTTATGAAATACCTTTTTAAGATGATTAAACATATTGTGAAAATATTTTGGATTTTTACAACCAAATGGTACGTTTTCTTTAATTTGCAAAATTAAGCCAAAAAAAGCTCGTTTTTGCGTTATTTACCGCACTCGAACTATTTTTTCTTGCCAAAAACCGAACCCAAACTTAAAATGGTCTTCGGATTGATCATATTTGCACGTAAAACAAGAAAAGGAAGAATAAAGGGGCGCTATAGGCCCCACCCTAATTCCGATCGGAATAATGGGGGTCCCCCACCCTTGTTTTTATTCCTATTTTAAGTGTTCCCATAAACAAACTCAAAATATTATAATTTTGATGAGTTTTAATATGTTTTTAATTAAGAGATTATAGTTTGAATAAGGAAAATGATGGTTATCCATGTAAAGTCATTCAAAATGTAACAAAACACTTTTTGAAGCTAAACATGGTTTATGGAGTGTAACTGCCTTATCACGCTATCGGACTTGTATGTGAAAAGCATTTTGTACTCGACACTGATCTGAATCATGAACTATTTTTGGTGAAAAACACTGATTTGAAGGTTTAAATCGTGTTTTTACGGATTAAAAACTCTGTTTTGAACCCAAACCGAAACAATATGTTACAAGGCTTAATTATTGATGTTACACGCTTGGGTTTGTTGTAATTGGCCTGTAGATATATAACTAGCTAGCCAAGAACCCTGAAACGTAAGAAAAAGGATTGAACATACGAAAAACGTAAAGGTATTAACAAAAAATGAAGAATAGAAACTAGCTTGGAAAATTATGAAATTTTATGGAGAACTCAGGTAAACCATTATACAGTCACACATAAATTTTGGGGTCGATTGGAAAACGTTAGCTGTAGTTTCTGGATTCTTGTTTAACCGAATTTTAAGGATCGTTTATTGCTCAAAAATGTATTTTAGCTAAATAGTTGGTTTCGTAAATTTATAGGGATTTTATGAAGTTATTTTAACTAGCTAGAAAAGTAATCGGATTTTTCAGGTATCGTTTGGTATAAACGGACGAATTATCGACTAAAAATATCATTTAAAATGTATTCTCATAAATAAATAAATAAGTAAAAGTTTTTAAAAATAATTTTATAAAAAAATACAATTAATAAATCGTAAATGTATAAATTTTCGTAATTTAAACATGTTCGGATAAAAAGTTGTGCTAATTTGAAAGTTAAAAAAATATAAATCATAATAAAACCGGCAACGTTCTGATTAACGAACCTGCTTGGATATCAAAACAAGAGTGTTAAACCGAACATTTTGAATGGAATTAAAACAATTCAGGTGAATTGTGCGCGTTTTCTACAACCCCAATCTTTATAAAACGGAAACGATCCATGTAGCAAATCTTGGCACATAAACCCTAATTTCTCTTTATAATTAGAGTCATTTTATCGAATAACACGTTTACTCAAGTTTGTGTGATCTTATCGGTTTTCAAAACGCTTAAATGAACAACTTTACCCGACATGCAAAACAGTGAAGCTGAGCCAAAACCGATTTTGAACATTTGACATTGAACAACTTCGTAATATGAGACTACTGATATGTCTATGGGTGAAAAGCTATACCCAGACTAGTTATATAACCCAATTCAGTTTGAAGGTTACATTAATATTAACTACATGATACTGATTTTAGGAATCAGATTATAAACGAGATGTGCTAACTATAAACGTATATTGTGTTGACTGTATCTCTACAAGGTGAGTTTCATGACCCCTGTTTTTAAACAGTTTTAACAAGTACTTGGGTTGACATGCACGTATACATACATATTGAAATGCACAGAACATTTATGATTTGAATTATCTAAGTGCTATCAAACGAAAAGTCCCCACAAAAACGAGGGAGTAACTATGGGTCGTTGGCATGTGGATAGTACTATTGGTTTGACAAACCCAATTGAGCCGGCATGGAAGTTGAGACACTATAGCAATTGCACATAACCATCTATTTATACATACACGTTATGCAGTATTAGGTATAGCTACTCGGGGCATTTTGTGGGCAGTGGAGGCCACAGGGGTGACGAGGGCAGTGGAGGCCACGCGGTATAAACGCACCATCAAGGTTTCACTTACGGCTTAGCATAATTGCATCACACACATACGTATTATGATTATTATAGATACGCTTATCGGATTTCGATCAAACCTTAGAAACTCACCAACTATTCGTAGTGACCCTTTTTATCATGCTTTTCAGGTATACCAAAAGTGGTATGAGATGTTATGTGCTATGCGGTCAAGTAGTGTTCAATACTGTTGTAGATAGATGCAAGTATACTATTAAGGAATAAAGCGGCTTATAGAACTAGTTTACATTGTGATACGCCAAGTTTGTAACCGAAGTTAAAATGATGTAATATGAGGTAAATTAGTTTGTTAATGTTTCTTTATAAACAATGTTTTTGATACAACAGGTGTCTGTTGCATTCCCGTTTACACTTCCATTAATATTAGTTAGGGTGTGACAGAAGTTGTTATCAGAGCCATTGGTTATAAAAAATTAGGTTGTCGGATGCTTATAATATAACCGTAGGCTCAAGTATTTCTAAGAATAGGTAATAACTAATAATATATAGTGATGAATACCGAGATTAACTCGAAGGGAAAGTTGGTTATTATGGTCCAGAACGTAATGACTTGCTTATACGAGGGAATTTGGGGAGAAGTCGCTGAACACTATAATAGGTAAAATTGGCAACATATGCGCATAAAATGTAACGCTAATCATATATATATATATATGTATGCGTGCTTATCAGTGCTAATATGTATGGATAGTACATGCCTCGCTATAATTAATGTTATCCCCTGCTTTAATTAATATTTTCTAGAGAAATTATTATTATGATTAATCCTTGTGCAGAAAGATGTCGAGATCTGGTAGTCTTGCGCCGGATGAGGAACCAGTGTTGCCCATAGAGGAGGAGGATCCGGAGGAGAAAACTGAGGATAGTTAGGAGGAGAAAACTGAGGAGAATTCAGAGGAGAGGATGTTGTGGTCCCTAGGGAAGTACCTAGTGATGAGCCCGATTTATCAGGCTATAGAAGTGATAATTACCCCCTAGTTCCCTAGTTATACAGCAGACAAAAACCACCAGTAGATACCATTCACCAGCTAGAGTTCATAAATCTCCTACCCCACCAGTACACCCGACCCTGATGACCCCACCTAGCTAGAGAGCCCGTCAAACCGCCCACATGTGAGTACCTCCACTAATACCTACATTTTCCCCTCTTAGATCGACTTGCCATAGGGGAAAACCTCACGCCCTCATGCAGACAAATTGCCTCAACCTGTGTGGGGCATACCTACACTCAATCAGGAGCTACGACCTTTAGTAGACCCAACATGGTTGGAGTACTAACTGAGCATACTTTAGATTATTCCATAGCTATATCTAATAACATCCTAAGGCATAGAGAGATGTATGCCCGCATTTTGGCCTTATAGCATATCGTTTTAAATTTAATGCAGTCAGGTGCTTATTCACTATGGTGTTTGGATAGGATAGCTACCGAACTTTGGGGTTGTATCGGAACAATTATTGTTTTAGTAGTAGTCTGTTTGTGGTTGTTATATTATGTATAGATATGGACATGAATAGTATGGTACCGTTGTATGTAGTCTTTTGATACTCCATGGAAGCATCTAGTAGTATGCTATGCTGACATGGAAGATGATTTTGGCTCGACTATTACTAGCACTGGCCCTTATCAGCTTATGTGTATGCGTCACTTAGTGAAAATTTTGATACGCTTAAACAAGCACTGGCCATTATTAGGCTAAGTCCATGTGCTATTTTTTGGTATATATGTACAGTAACAGATATGTGTAATATAGATGTTGCTATTTGGTATACCTGTGCATCTAATATTATAACTACACTTGTGACGCGCTATATGGTAGATTTGGTATTAATTAAAATATATTTGATTATCATTATAGTATGGCACTAAAAAAGAAATCCGTTAACTGAGGTGGCCGTGGCACAAATGATTGCTCGACAAATGCAGGCAATGATCCCAGCTATAGTGTCGCAGATCACAGCCAGCATTAATGCAACTACAAAACCCAATCAACCACCGAGCACTAATACAACCACAATATTATCCCTCCGCCAAATACTAATATAGCTATGAATGCTACTCCCCCGTTGAATATTAACACAGCTATGAATACTATTCCCCCGCCGAATAATAATACGACCATAAATAATAACTGTTGGGATTTAACAAGATTATCAAAGCCATAAAATATCATTTTATGAAAAACGCAGCTGAAAATAGTTTTAAATCTTGTTAATTTGAATAGTATAAAACCGATTTATACATGCAAAACCCAAACCCTGATCCAAACACAAAATACATACTTACCAAGACATGCAATCAAAAGAAGTTCATGCATGTTAAAATACATTTCAAGAAACTAAAACCCGGGTGAAGGAGATGATGAATGAAAGGCAAGAACTTCAATGGAGAAGCTCCTCAAGCTTGTATACCCCAAGCCTTCCAACAAACACCTCTTATAGCTAGGATTTAACACTTGAATCTCCTCCTTGTTCCTCCTTTCTCTTGGCCGAAATCCAAAGGGAAGAAAGAAGAGAGAAAATGTTTTGTTACTTGTGTGTGTGAGAGAGAAAGAGGAGAGTTGGTTTTTGAATCCACCTCACACCCCTCCAATCAAGGCATTTGAATGTTGTTAAAACCAAGAAAGAGAGACAGAGAGAGAGGGACGTGCCGGGGGAAGGGGGGGGGACACCATGGCTCCCTCTCTAAAATTTAAAATAAAAATTTTATGATTATATATTTTTATGTTATAAAACTTTTCTCATGGAAAAAGTTAAATAACATAAGTCTACTATACGTGAAAATGAACCAGTCTTACACATTTTTATTTAACCATCTTAATTAACATTATGGAATGGTCTCTCTCAAAATATAAATCATCCATATTATTTATTTATTTCATAAGTACAGTGTATTTAGAAACCCCTTTCCAAATATCATAAGTGTTAATATTTATTTACTATGATCACATCATCCATAAACAAATATTATTGGTGTTTGTCTAGCTTGTTATTGGGTATGACCCGAATTTAATCATAACGTACTAGCCACATCAATTATAATATGTGTCTTGGGAACCAAGTCCAACAATCTCCCGTTTGCGCAAGATACATAGAAGATTGATGTAAGTAGCAAATACTGCGTAACTACGGTTTACTACCCCTAATACGCATGACGATGTGCCATTCAATAACATCATCCCCTTCAAGTCCCTTACTTGAAATGATTTAGGTGAAACTATCATTTATCCTTTTTTTCTCAGATGTCATGAATCTAGAGACATAGAGTGATCATTCTCTGTTAATTTAACTTAGCAGGCCTTAGACATCTTACTCTCAACGAATAAGAGGGACAAATCCCCTTTTGACTACATATGTCTCTCATAATCACCTTGTACTATAGCTGATCTTAGCCTTATGTACCGTCATGTGTCAGAGCAGCGAAGAACTAAGTCAAAGTATAATATTCGGTGAATATCAAGACCCCATATGTATCTCAGGTCGGAGGATACTATGATATTCGCCTTAACTCAAACTTACTTATGATCAATCACAAAGGTTCCATGTGGTAACATTTGAGAGCAGGTCAGTCCAATATTTATGTCCCATAAATATCTATGAACCTTGGCAGCAACCTTTTGCTATATATCATACCTTATGAATATCCACCAATCCAAGTTCATAATATTCTTACCTTATGAGCGACTACGGACATTTAGAATAATTAACTTATTCATGGATTTAAACATGCTAAAATGGAACATAACTCAAAATTTAATAATCATAAACCATAATCATATGAATGAGCGAAAATAACAATTGTTCCGATATCCAAATAAAAAATAGATCATATCCAATCACTAGAATATCTAAGTACTAAGGCACAAGTGTGACCTTCATGCTTTGGCCTTTCAAGGAGCTTCGTGAGTGGATCCGCAATGTTTTGATCGGTGTGAACTTTGCGAGTACATATCTTTCCTTTCTCAACTTCATCCCTTATGTAGTTGAATCTCCGCTCAATGTGCCTCGTCTTTTGATGTGCACGAGGTTCCTTGATTTGAGCAATCGCACCCTCGTTACAAAAGATCTCTAGAGGGTCCTGAATGGTATGGACCATCCCTAGATCGGCAATGAATTTCCTTATCCACGCAGCTTCTTGAGCTGCCAATGAGGCGGTGATGTATTCTGATATGTGTTTCTTGGACAACGGGTCAACTAATTTCTCAGACAGTTATCATGAGCTCTATGATCAAGACTTAACAGTATTTCTATTATCGCCCCCCTTGATGTTCTAATGCAAAAAACATCGAAGTCAACTATGGACAAATATCACCCGCTAGACCTCCAATCTAAGTTAGTGCGACTAACCACGGGTGGGGTTTGTTAATCCTGAATAGTACTATTCATATCGACCACCTATAGTTAATGATCACAGATTCTAGGGGATTTTGACCGCATTATTGATTCAACCCGTGTAACAAAATGAGACCGCGTTTCTACTCATTTCCGAACATGTGTTTCTCCATGCATTCTCCCCCAAAGTTTCAAAACAATTTAATTAAAAAGGGGGCCGTGAAACTCATCTGATTCTCAAGCATGTGTTAAGTTGTCTAAAAGTTCGATTCCTGACCTACGAGCGCCCTATAACGTGCGACAAGAATTTAGGTCTAATGTTTCATTTTCGACACATAAATGTTTCTTGGTTGCGTTTCACCCAACTAGTTAAACGTGTTTCAACAGCGTGTCAACTTAAATGTGATTCGCTGAGTTGTTGGTGGCACGTTTTTAGTTTCTTTATTTATGTAAAGTTAAACAAACAGTAAAATATCGTTTTTACCTCATCATACTTCGTCGGCATATCCAAACATGCTCACCCAACGTTATAAAAAAATATACATCCATTATATATTTCGTTTGTAGCGATTCTTTTAGCACGCCAGTTTCATAAAAATATAATATGAAATTATATTTTATATTTTTGAAAGACAATAGTTTTCAATCGTCAAAGTCTCGTAATTTAATATTTCCCTTTACTCGTATATATTTTCCATAATAATATATATTATATACTTTTTAAATTATTTCCATATTTTAAAATACCTTTAGAAAATAAACTTGTTTAAGGTGTATATTTCCAAAATTTAACCCAGATTAAGACACATACATATGTATTCTTATTCTCGTACAAGCCCACACCTGTTTAAGCTTATTCCAAAACACCACACATTTCCATTCGAGTTTTCAATCAAAATCGGTTCACACATTTATAATATGTTGCATGCCTTTTATACGTAAGTTTATCTTTTAAAGAACCATATATTTTCTCACAAATTTATATCTTTTTAACCCTCTTAACCAAATATTTAACATTGTAGTATGTTAACACCTATATGTAGAGTTTAGCTATAGATCCTCACATTTGGTTGTCTGGATATAAGATGCAAACATAATGAATTTTATAGAGTGATTTTCACTAAAAACAAGTTTATAAAAGACACAGGATTTTTATTTAATATAACTTGTTGGGTGTTTAAGGTCATGGATGATATATAAGCTTTATAAACATAGATCTCAAAAGGATTTTAACTTACAAATGCTAGGTTTTGAAAGAAAAGTGGATTAGTTGATGTTTCTAGCCTTCCAAAGTAGCTCTAAACTTCACCCAAAACTCCTAGCATCTTGTTCCTATTTGTAGCTAATTCATTGGATGATGAAATTGGTGAATGTGTGATGTGTGATAAGAGCCGTGAGCTTCAAAGGTGGTTTGATTGATATCTAGTATTTTATCTTTCTTTGAAAATGGAATGTGATATAAAATGAGTCTAGGACCAATTATAAGGATCATGACATATCAAATATATAAAATTAAGGTGGATGAAAGATTTTATTTGAATAAGAAATATGAAATGGACATCATGTATGGTTGGTGGAGTAAGCAACGTTGAAAGAAGGCATAATTGAGTAGTTTTTTTTTTTTTTTTTTTTTTTTTTTTGTCTCATAGGTTCATGACTACATGATCACTTAGAAGATATTTTTGATTGTTAAAATATTTTTTTTTTTACTTTATTTTTATATGAAGTTTTATGTGTTGGTTAGGTGAAAACGAGTGAGGTTTGGGTTTTGCTGGGTGTCGGTGTGAGGGTGGCAAGGGTTTGTTTGTCAGTTCATTTCTATATAAATATTTATATATATAGACGGTCTCATTCGATGTTTTTTTATATATAATCAAACACTAACTAATTAATGTATAAAATGATTACTCATACACGTTTATTCCTCATATATTTGAATATATGCATAGGTGCATGTAAATAACATTTTGTGTAAGGCCCCGCTCCCGGTAATCCTACTTTGGTGTTGGATTTACTCATAAACACAACTCAAAAATCAGAGTTAATTAAAACTTTCGTGGAATAACTTAAAACTTCAAACATCACATTACAAAACATTCATTTTTGTCTTAACATACAAATTGTCTTTCCATAAACATCAATTAAAACAGTTGTGAAACTTCGTCGCTGATGCCAGTCTCTTCCGATCATGCCATGTGTCCCCCTCCTCAAGCCAGCTGCCTCAACCTATTTACCTGCGTGCATACTAAAAGTCAGCTACGCTTAGTGAGTTCTAGTTAATCAATCAATCGTACATTAAATTCATTTCCTCACTCATACGTGTCCGAAGATACGTACTCATACCTTACCTTTTATTTCTTCTTTCATACATACTTTACATACATGCATGCATACTTACATACTTTCTTTCATATAACCCTATGGTATACCATGGGCTATTCTATCTCTACCGTCCCAGATGTTATTAGGGTCTGTTCCGTTCTGTCTCAGATATTACTAGGGTCTGGTTTCTTCTGTCTTAGATATTATTAGGGTCTGGTCCTTTCTGTCTCGAATAACAATACATGACTCGTCACTCTATCTTACATTCAGTTTCATACATGTATACTATACATATCTTCTAGTCATGTATATACTTATATATAGACAAGCATTCCACAATAGCGTTCAATACTTAGTCATACATATATCATACACATATCATACACTTATCCCTTAAGTGTATTAACAACTATCACGAATATGCACACAGCCCCGAAAACATAACAGATAAAGGGGCTAGAAACTCACCTGGAGTCGGTTTCTCTCGCCGTTAATGGTAATGCCCTGCCTTAGTTGTGCACGGCTAACTGTACAATACATTACGTGTGTCAATTATCCATTACCACTACTTACTACATCTAAGCTAATGAAACCCTCAACTAACGGGGGTCCGGGGGCAGCAACCCTGGTAGCGGGGTCTAGGGACAGCAGCCCCTAGCAGAGTCCAAGGGGCAGAGCCCCTGGCTGGGGTTACCCTTTTTATGGCTGGGGTTAAGCTGTCAGGTCAGCTCGGAAAAATTTTATTTTCGTTAATAGGTCCTTTAGCAAAAACGCATTAGAAAATGAATCGGGTCACAACTTAAACAATTTCGCATGGGTGGTTTCGTTTAGTTTCGCATGGGAAGGTTTTGCTTCGCATGGGAGCGTTTCGCTTCGCATGTTGAACGGGAAGGTTTCGCTTCGCATGGGAGCGTTCCGCTTCTCATGGGAAGGTTTCGTTTCGCATGGGAGCGTTTCGCTTCGCATAGGAAGGTTTCGCTTCGCATGGCCCGTTTCGCTTCGCATGGCCATGCGATGCGAAGTTTCTACCTTTCTTCGTTTTTACCATTTTAAGGCCATTTTCCTCCGAAACTCATCCTTAGGACCCGATTTTACCCTTTTTATGGGTTTTGGGTTGTATCGACTTTGTATACTTGCGTTTTATAAGGCCCGAACATCGCATTTTTACAATGTAACACTCTCGTGGGGTTATAACTTATCAAGTTCATGTTTTTCTTCCATCGTACACCCCGATCTATCCTTCTATCGGTTTTGCATGTCAATACTAACCAAAAAAATAACTTAACCTTTTAAACCAAAACCCACCTTTTTGCTTCGGGTTTGGTTCGGATAGTAGATCTGGACGTGTGTTTGCGGTTCGAAGGCACTTGAACACCAAAATCTTCCTTACTTTTGGTTGGATCCAAATCCGAAATGCTAGGGAGAAAGTGTGTGTTTTCTAGTGTGTGTGTGTTGTGTAAAGAAATGGTGAGAGGATGGGGGATGGCCTTATATAGGGATCCATGGGCCCCTCCATCCACCTCCATTCCAATCTTATCCAAATACAAACACGCACACAACCAAACTAATTACACACCGATAATAATAAAACTTTCCGTTATTTATTAATTCTCAAAATACGGATGTTATATTTTGCGAGACATATTTCATATAAAATTGGAAACGTATAGCGAACGTTAATACTATTTTGAATTTTGTAAAAGAATTTATAAATATTAATCCCTTTGTGTTATTTACTTGTTTAATACTTTCTTAGTATTAATATTATATCACCCATGTTCGTGTGTGTCGGGCATACTTGTGTACATGACCCGGTAATCCTTCATTGGTTATCAATACAATATATATAATGATGTGGACTTTTAGATGTACATGATGACCTTTCTTCGTTTTTATCATTTTATGGCCATTTTCCTCCGAGACTCATCATTAGGACCTGATTTTACCCTTTTTATGGGTTTTGGGTAGTATCAACTTTGTATACTTGCGTTTTATAAGGCCCGAATATCGCATTTTTACCATGTAACACTCTCGTGGGGTTATAACTTATCAAGTTCATGTTTTTCTTCCATCTTACACCCCGATCTATCCTTCTATCGGTTTGCATGTCAAGACTAACCATACAAATAACTTAACCTTTTAAACCAAAACCCACCTTTTTGCTTCGGGTTTGGTTCGGATCGTAGATCTGGATGTGTGTTTGTTGTTCGAAGGCACTTGAACACCAAAATCTTCCTTACTTTTGCTTGGATCCGAATCTGAAATGCTAGGGAGAAAGTGTGTGTTTTCTAGTGTGTGTGTGTGTTGTGTAAAGAAATGGTGAAAGGATGGGGGATGGCCTTATATAGGGAGCCATGGGCCCCACCATCCACCTCCATTCCAATCTTATCCAAATACAAACACGCACAAATTCAAACTAACGACACACCAATAATAATAAACTTTCCGTTATTTATTAATTCTCAAAATACGGATGTTACAAGTATACCCTCCTTAAAAGAGGTTTCGTCTCCGAAACCTAACTATTATCACTAAACAATTGCGAGTAAAACTTGCGCATCTCTTCTTCAACTTCCCATGTAGCATCTGATCCCTTACGATGCTTCCATATCACTTTCACTAGAGGAATAACCTTACGACGAAGCAGCTTTTCCTTGCGGTCAACTATCCCAATGGGTTGCTCGACGTAGTTCAACTGTGCGTCTACCTCGATGTCCAGCAGTGGCACATGGGACGTGTCATCCACTAGACATTTTCTTAAGTGAGAAACATGAAAGGTAGAGTGGATTCCTTCCAGCTCATCGGGTAGATCAAGCTTGTAAGCCACTTCACCCATACGGGCCACGATCTTGAACGATCCTATGTACCTTGGACTCAACTTTCCCTTTTTTCTAAAACAAATAATCCCCTTCCAAGGTGAGACTTTAAGCATCACGTGGTCTTCAACATCAAACTCAATGGGCCGTCTCCGCCTATCCGCATATGACTTCTGGCGGTCTTGAGCAGCTTTCATCATGGCCTTAATTTGATCAAACTTCGAAGACGTTTCTTGCACCACTTTTAAACTTCCAATTTCTTTCTGACCAATTTCCCCCCATCATACGGGAGTTCTGCAACGTCTTCCATACAACATTTCAAAACGAGGCATGCCAATGCTTGAATGATAACTGTTGTTGTAGGAGAATTCTGCCAAGTGCAAATGAGGCATCCCATACGGCTTCTGGTGCTCGGCCTTCACCTGTAAACAAGTCAAGAACTTGCTGACATAATCTACCACCTCATTCTTCATACCCGGCTACCAGTAGTCCTTCTTCAAGTCTTGATACATCTTAGTAGATCCTGGATGAATCGAGTATCGAGACTTATGGGCCTCGTCTAGGACTCGATTTCTAAGATTTCCATGTCGAGGGATCCACATTCTATCAAATCTGGTCTTTACCCCATGAGTATTTTCCATCAACTCGGTCTGTTGCCCAAAAATTCTCTATTTCTTCATCAACCGTTCATCGGCTAACACTACCATCTGCACTTTGCTGATCTCTTCGAAGAAATATGAGTTGATGATCAACTTATAAGACTTGATTGTCGCGATAACTTTTGCGTTCTTCCGGCTCAAGGCGTCGGCGACCACATTAGCCTTTCCCGGATAATACTTGATCTCATAGTCATAATCCTTTATCAGTTCTAACCACATTCTATGCCTCATATTCAACTATTTCTGCTCGAAGAAGTACTTCAAACACTTATGATCTGTATAGATAGTACACTTAGTACCATACAAGTAATGCCTCCAGATATTGAGAGCATGTACTACAGCTGCTAATTCTAGATCATGCGTCAGGTATGTACTTTCATGAACTTTCCAATGTCTAGACGCATAGGCTATAACCTTCCCTCGTTGCATCAACACACAACTAACCCTTGAAGTGAAGCATCAGTGCACACTACCAAATCCTCCTCACCATCGAGTAGGACAAGGATTGGAGCCTGAGTGAGTCTTGTCTTCTATTCTTCGAACGCCACTTCTTGGAACTTACCCCAACCAAACACTACAGCTTTTCGGGTCATACCGGTCAACGGTGCGGCTATCTTGGAGAAGCCCGGAATGATTCTCCTATAATAGCCAGCTAACCCTAGGAAACTGCGTATCTCGGTTGGGTTTTGCGGAGTCTTCCAATTCTTTATTTCTTCAATCTTTGCTGGGTCCACAGCAATCCCCTCGGAATTGATTATGTGACCAAAAAACTGCACTTCTCGTAACCAAAATGCGCAGTTCGAGAACTTAGCGTACAGTTTCTCGACTTTCAATACTTCCAACACTTCCTTCAGATGCTTGGCGTGGTCAGACTTGCTCTTTGAATAAATCAATATATCGTCTATAAAAACGATAACGACTTGTCTAACATTGGCCGACATACTCTGTTCATCATATCCATAAACGCTGCGGGAGCATTGGTTAGTCCAAACGACATCACGAGGAACTCATAGTGCCCATACCGCGTCCCAAACGCTGTCTTAGGGATGTCTGCCTCTTTCACCCTCAACTGATGGTAACCCAATCTAAGTTCTATCCGCGAGAACCAACTAGCACCTTGCAATTGATCAAACAAGTCATCAATCTGGGGCAACGGATATATATTGATCAAACAAGCCCTGAACTTTCTTTATCCCCATAAACCGTCACCGTACCGCCAGCCGAAGACTTTAGTCTTATCAATCTATTCCTACACACTATCTGGGCTTCGAATTCTGACAGCCAATCCATCCCCAATACTACATCGAATCCTCCTAAGGTCATCACATACAAGGTAGCAGGGAATTTGTGTCCTTCCAACTCTATCTTACAAATTTTAACCATTCTCAAAATTTTTACTGAGGTCTCGCTAGTGGTCTCTACCATAAAAGTTTCAGGCACACGACAACACTTCATCTTAGCTGTTTTACAAAACGGGGTAGCTATAAAACTCCTAGTCGCACTTGAGTCAAACAATACAGAAGCGGAAATACCGTTTACTAAAAATGTACCTGTCACAACATCTGGGATCTGCTTAGCTTGTTCTTGTGTCAGCATGTAGGCCCTGGTCTTTGGCCTAGACTGTTCAGCATCCTTCCTTCCGCTTCCCCCAGCCTCACCTTCAGTGTACTCCCTTGCCATATGACCCGTCTTTCCACATTTGTAACAGGCGGGCTTGGCATTACAATCTGGGGCATAATGCCCCACCTTCCCACACCTGTAGCATGCATTCAATCACAACCTACACTCGCCGCCATGAACTTTCCCACATTTGCGACAAACATCGGCACCCTTCCCCATTTGCACTCACCACTGTGCATCTTCCCGCAATTATTGCATGGCTTCTTCTCCCACACTCTCTGCTTCTTCTCCCTTGAAATCCACAACTGAGTACCCGGTCGTTTACCAGAGGCAACCTACTTCTTCTCTTCCACTACCACATCATCCATGGCCAGGTCATCGTAAACCATTTCTGCGAGTTCGACAGCAGAATCGAGAGTAGCAGGTTTACTAGCCCGAACAAAGGTGCGAACGTTTGGTGGTAGTCCCCTCAAATAGCACTTGACCCTCTTGTCCTCGGTGTTCACCATGTCAGGCACGAGTCTTGACAGACGGTTGAACTCAATAGTGTACTCTCGGAGGGTCATCTTTCCTGCCTTCAAATTCAGGAACTTCATCTCTGCCCTCTCCACTTCATCGTCTGCATAGAACTTCTTCATGACCATTTCCTTCAGGTCTTCCCACTTCATAGCCTCGATTTCCGCAGCAGTCTTTCTTTGCTCTACCGTTTCCTACCAAAACATAGCTTCTTCCTCGAATGACTGGGTAGCAAAACCCACTACTTGGTTGGGGAGACATTCGCTAATTCAGATAACCTTGTCCATTGCGGTTATCCATTGGAGAGTAGCGATTGCATCCCCTGTACCAGAAAACTTTGGTGGGTCGCAACCTTTGAACAACCTGAAACTGCACCCACCTCGGCCCCTCTTACTAGCATTGACCTTCGCAGACCGATCTTCACTTGATTCCTCCCTCACAGCCTCTTCATTTTTCTTACTACTTTCCCCTATTCTCTCAGCGGCTCTTGCACGGCTCTCGGTTGACTTTTCCAGCTGCTGATTCTGTACTGCAGCAGCCACTGCCTGAGTAATGGCAGCTTGGATAGCAGGGTCGAGCTGATACCTTCATTTCTCACAGTTAGGCTTCTCCCCTCCTCAGACACTTCCCTTGGGGGGTACACGGGTAGCACGTGGTCTACCACGGCGTCTCGAACTTTCTCCTTGCCCAGCAGTCTTCTTAGTACCAACCATTCGTATTCTATAAGAAAACACAAACGTCGTCACTACAGGAAATATTTAGTACGAGGATAGTAAGGCTAACAGGTAATAACAGTGGCCAGTTGTGATTAGCTGATCACGTTACTTTCCATGTCCTTTACACTTCCCTTTGTGTGTCCACTTGTGCTAGGTTCTACTTATAACAATTAGACAGTCGTACATTTCACATCGCCACATATAACAAGCATTTCTATATCTTGTTATTAAGTTAGCTTTCTTACTCATTGTTTACTATACACAGGATCAACTTACACAAGGTGATTGCTTTCTAAGCTTGCTTGGGAGACATATGGCATTCTTGAACTGGCATCTTCTTTCTTTTCTTCCTTAAGTCCCATTCTCTGTTCGAGTCTAAGCATGTAGGATGCTTATTTCTCTCGAACTAATGCTCTGATACCAACTTGTAAGGCCTGTTCTCGGTAACCTACTTTGGTGTTGGATTTACTCATAAACATAAATCTAAAATCAGAGTTAATTAAAAAATTTCGTGAATAACTTAAAACTTCAAACATCACATTACAAAACATTCATTTTTGTCTTAACATACAAATTATCTTTCCATAAACATCAATTAAACAGTTGTGACACTTCTTCGCTGATGCCAGTCTCTTCCGATCATGCATGTGTCCCCCTCCTCAAGCCAGCTGCCTCAACCTATTTGCCTGCGTGCATACTATAAATCAGCTACGCTGAGTGAGTTCTAGTTAATCAATCAATCGTACATTAAATTCATTTCCTCACTCATACGTGTCCGAAGATACGTACTCATACCTTAACATTTATTTCTTC
Organism: Bidens hawaiensis; assembly: GCF_021521415.1. Taxonomy (NCBI): domain Eukaryota; kingdom Viridiplantae; phylum Streptophyta; class Magnoliopsida; order Asterales; family Asteraceae; genus Bidens; species Bidens hawaiensis. The sequence continues at coordinate 283,138 of NW_027494935.1, forward strand.
TTTCACACATACTTTACATACATGCATGCATACTTACATACTTTCTTTCATATAACCCTATGGTATACCATGGGCTATTCTATCTCTACCGTCCCAGATGTTATTAGGGTCTGGTCCGTTCTGTCTCAGATATTACTAGGATCTGGTCCCTTCTGTCTCAGATATTATTAGGGTCTGGTCCCTTCAGTCTCAGATATTATTAGGGTCTGGGTCCCTTCTGTCTCAGATATTATTAGGGTCTGGTCCCTTCTGTCTCGAATAACAATACATGTCTCGTCACTCTATCTTACATTCAGTTTCATACATGTATACTATACATATCTTCTAGTCATGTATATACGTATATATACACAAGCATTCCACAATATCATTCAATACTTAGTCATACATATATCATACACTTATCACTTAAGGTAAGTGTATTAACAACTATCACGAGTATGCACACAGCCCCGAAAACATAACAGATAAAGGGGCTAGAAACTCACCTGGAGTCGGTTTCTCTCGCCGTTAATGGTAATGCCCTGCCTTAGTTGTGCACGGCTAACTGTACAATACATTACGTATGTCAATTATCCATTACCACTACTTCCTACATCTAAGCTAATGAAACCCTCAACTAACGGGAGTCTGGGGGCAGTGCCCTTAGTAGCGGGGTCTAGGGGCGGCAGCCCCTAGCAGGATCCAAGGGGCAGAGCCCCTGGCTGGGGTTACCCTTTTATGGCTGGGGTTGAGCTGCCAGGTCAGCTCGGAAAATTTTATTTTCGTTAATTGGTCCTTTAGCAAAACGCATCAGAAAATGAATTGGGTAACAACTTAAACAATTTCGCATGGGAGGTTTCATTTCGCTTTGCATCGGAAGGTTTCGCTTCGCTTGGGAGCGTTTCGCTTCGCATGGGAAGGTTTCCCTTCGCATGGGAGCGTTTTGCTTCGCATGGGAAGGTTTCGCTTTGCATGGGAGCGTTTCGCTTCTCATGGGAAGGTTTCGCTTCGCATGGGAGCGTTTCACTTCGCATGGGAAGGTTTCTCTTCGCATGGCCATGCGATGCGAAATTTCTACCTTTCTTCTTTTTTTACCATTTTATGGCCATTTTCCTCCGAGACTCATCCTTAGGACCCGATTTTACCCCTTTTATGGGTGTTGGGTTGTATCAACTTTGTACACCTGCGTTTTATAAGGCCCGAACATCGCATTTTTACCATGTAACACTCTCGTGGGGTTATAACTTATCAAGTTCATGTTTTTCTTCCATCTTACACCCCGATCTATCCTTCTATCGGTTTTGCATGTCAAGACTAACCATAAAAATAACTTAACCTTTTAAACCAAAAACCCACCTTTTTGCTTCGGGTTTGGTTCGGATCGTAGATCTGGATGTGTGTTTGCTGTTCGAAGGCACTTGAACACCAAAATCTTCCTTACTTTTGCTTGGATCCAAATCTGAAATGCTAGGGAGAAAGTGTGTGTTTTCTAGTGTGTGTGTGTTGTGTAAAGAATGGTGAAAGGATGGGGGATTATATAGAGATCCATGGGCCCCACCATCCTCCTCCATTCCAATCTTATCCAAATACAAACACGCACACACAAACAAACT